>NC_030428.2:25450000-25642500 GCF_001660625.3 Ictalurus punctatus
TTCCTCCCCCAGTCCAAAGACATGCATGGTAGGCTAATTGGCGTGTCCGTAGTGTGTGAGTGTGTGTGTGATGGACTGGCACCCTGTCCAGTGTGTACCCTGCCTTGTGCCCGATGCTCCCTGAGATAGGCTCCAGGTTCCCCACAACCCTGAAGGATAAACGGTATAGAAGATGGATGGACGGCTACATGGATGGCTGTTGGTGTTTCTTCTGGAAAAAAAGAAAAAAGTTTATGTTGTTTATGTTAGAACCTAAGGTACATTAATCATGTCCCCAAAAATTTTAAGTCTCATTGACATCCATCACAGTTTATTCTATTGTTTTCAATGCGGATGCTTGGAAATCTTGTATTTGTACATTTAAAAACATTATTTAATGAATGAATTACTATATTTTCTCATGGCATGAAAAACAATGGTGATTTGCTCTGTTCTTGTATATAAAGTCAAGTTTGTTGAGGAGAAATGAAAATATTAAGTAAAAACCTCAATAAGCTAATCTACGGTACATTCAGTTTATTATGTTTCATGAAAACATTTAGCTATCTCAAATTTATGAAGTAATTTTCTCAGGAAATTAATGCTTAACTGTCCTAAGACCTTTACAAATTTGCTGAGGGATCTCAAGAGAAACAGCATTTCTTACTTGCTGATTATCAGGGGAAAACAGAGTAAATAAGACATGTAAATCATTCCATCGCCTGTATTTTTTATAGGAGACCATTTTTATTTTATTTTTGTGGAGATAAGTGTCTGATAGACGGGTTTGATAATAACGTGCAGGTGCAGCCAGCCGTCCACCAAATACTCAGAAGAGCTCTCATGTAGGTCGCTGTCAGTCAGGAAGTCACCGTTCTCTTCTGTGCTTTGGTGGAAGTTGTACACACGGCGTACCACCAGAAGCCCCTGCTGCCGCACACACACGATCACCGTCTTCTGGAAGATGACCCCGGCGAAGTCAGGGCTGGAGTTGGCAGGTGTGATTATGATACGTGGGTTACCATCAGAACGTGAGCGTGGTGAGAACAGTGCATTCCAAATCACACGCTTGCTGGAGTCATGGGCACTCGGGCCCAGTTGTGTGTGGAAGGTGGCCGTGCGGTCGTCACGTGCTGGGTTGTTAATAAGCCACGCGCTGCCCCATGCTGATGCGAGGTAGTTGCGTGGGATGAACAGGCTGCAGTTCACATCAAAAAACTTGGCAAGCTGTGGTGGGGGTGCTGCATGGAACTGGTAGGCCATGTAGAGGAGATCACGCACTGACTCGTAGTAGCGCAAGAGCACCTGCGACTCACGCTGCAAGCGGAACAGCTCACGTGGTGGGATCATCGGGTAACGCACTGCACGCAGTACATTTTCCACTGTGAGGTTGTCTGGCTCATTGTGCATCAGCCAGGTCTCGAGGGCCTTAAACAGCTCGAGCTCGCTGTACAGCACCAGATCAGAGCGCTGCAGCAGCGCCATCAGCAGCTGGGAGCTGACCGATTGCCACTGCGAGCTCCGTAACACCGACGTCACGTTCCGCAACAGGAACTGCAGGCAGCTGGCACGAAGGCTGGCGTCGCCCTCTCCGGTTGCATACTCGTACCAGCGCACCACGTGACCGCTCAGAGAAGCACTGGCCAGATTCTGGATCATGTATTCAGTCAAGCCATGCTGGAGAACTGAGACACCGTATTTGGTGGCCAGCTCATGCAGAGCAGAGGTTTCATCCAAACGCAAATACAGTTCACCACAATACAAATACCTGCCGAGAGACAACACTGTGTTAAGACTCTGAAACAGGAATGCACCAAACACACTTTTTCAGTTGTTAATACAATACGAATATCAGAGTTCAGAGGACCCAAACCGACTCTTCCAGCTTATATTACCATGTCATGTGACACATCGAAGGCTTCAAGACGTGTCATAAAACCTTCACCACATAAAATAGATCGTAGATGCAACTTACTATCAGTTTTGCATGTTTTATATATCTTGTTTTTGTATCTTGTTGGGGAACAAATATTTCTGCAGATGTAGGAATATCTGACAGTTTTAATGTTGTGAAGGACATTTGGCTCATTTGCGTGGGTGGGTTAACCTCAAACCAAAATGTGGTCAATGTATATTTCTATTACCTGTTCCATTCTATTCATGTAAAAGAGAATTGTTCAGGTTATTTTTTTAAATAACCTGAATGGAAAAATGAACAAAAACTGATTGACTGAGTTATGTTACTAAGGCAGTGGTCACTCAACGGTTAAGGCTCTGGGTTAGTCATCATAAGGTTGTGAGTTCAAGCACCAGCACTACCAAGCGGCCACTGTTGGGCCCTTGAGCAAGGCCTTTAACCCTCTCTGCCACAGGGGTGCCAAATCATGGATGACCCTGCGCTCTGACCCCAGCTTCCTAACAAGCTGGGATATATGCAAAAAATTTCACTGTCCTGTAATTTATATGGGACAAATAAAGGGATATCAGATTCTCATCCTGGAGATTAGCATCATACCTTCTTTAGCACACATGGCCAAGAATGCCACAAATCTTTGTTTGTAAAGCCCTCCATGACCAAAGATGGACACTCCTAATCTATGTAAAACAGTAAATATTTTATTTGTCCTCTAATTTCCCTTCACCTGATAAACTTCTCGAAAACGGCGATGCACTCTGGACTCTCTCTCAGCACCAGCGTGCTGCTGTTCCTCTTCTCAAGCAGCTTCAGGAAGGTGCGGCTTTGCAGAGACAGCATGAGCTTGTGGGCTTGGATCACCTTCACCTCATCCCCATCTGTCGTCTCCACACGAAGAGACACGTCGCTGTTGTTCCCGTGCAGCAGTAGAGCCTCCAGCTGCGCCTTTAAATGCTCAGAGTGACCGATCACGGAGACGCCGTTGTCCACTTCTTCGTCCAACCTCAACAGACCTGCATCAGATACAGAGCGATATGGCGAGTCTGTATCTGTTGAACTATACGGAATAGTACAGGTCCAAAAATGTGACTAGACCACTACTTCCTGTTTGTCATCTGAAATGAAAAGTAATATTAAACTAATAAAGCAAATAATGAAGAGCACTAAGAGTAATGCATGATACATAATGCATACAGGATGTACTAAGAGTCAGTAAAGTGATTGTTATTAGGATTAGACGAAAAGTATTTGCTCGAATTGAGAGTAACCTCTTCCAGCCAACCAGTAAGAAATACTAGATGGATTAAAAATATAGATCATGAACAGTGAGATGAACAGGAAGAAACACCTTCGTACATAAACACTTATACGTGTAACTCTCCCCGTGTAAATATTTAAATAACGTTTGGACTTAAAGTCAGCCCACAGTGTCCACAAAAGTCATTTAATAAGTGGGAACCAGACAGCAATATTTCATTGAACAACATCCCATCCAGAGTGTATTCCCACTTTATGCCTGACCCTGGCTAGGATCAAGTTTTCACTGAAGATGAATTAAGGAATGGCTGTCTGAATGAAAAATGTGAGGTAGGTCATACAGTCAGGTCCATAAGCCTGCTGTACACCACCTACACCACCATTCAAAATGGATTTGAAATGAAGCAACCATGATGTCAGCAAAGTGTAGGCTTTCAGCTTTAATTCAAGGGGTTTTGCAAAAATATTGTATTAACCATTTAGGAATTTCAGCCATATTTTTACAGAGTCCCTCCATTTTCACAGACTCAAAAGTAATTGGACAATTGCCTGATAGGCAGTTTCATGGCCAGGTGTGACCTGTTTCCTCATTATTTCACTACAAATGAAGGAGTTAAAAGGTCTGGAGTTGATTCTAAGTGTTGAATTTGCATTTGGTAGCTGTTCAAGGGAACTCTCAATATGCTGTCCAAAGAGGTGTCGATGCAAGTGAAGGAAACCATCATTAGGCTGAAAATATATATGCAAATAAACAGACCTATCAGACAGACAGCAGAAACTTTTGGAGTGGCCAAATCAACAATTTGGTACATTCTTACAAAGAAGAAATGCACTGGCCAACACAGAAATGCCTGGAGTAAGTGTACAATTGTGTCACTGTCCAAATACTTATGGACCTGACTGTATATAGAGCTACAGTGCAGCTCTCCATGAGTCAAGGTTAATACTGCTATTCAAAAACATGCAAAGTACAAAATACTATAGTTAAAATTAAATTAAGTTAAAATGTTAGGTAAAATTTAATATTAAGTTTAAATTAGTTAAAATAAGATTGTTAACTAATTTAGCTAGCCTTCCAGTAAATAATCTCACACTCATGTCTAGTACAAACACGAGCTAATTTACTAGTAGCCAACATAACATTAGTGATGAAGAAAATAAAAAATGTATTTTGACAGATTTGACTACTGTTAAATTTAAAAAAAAAAAAAAAAATCACTAAGAACATGACAATGCAAATCAAGAGTTTGATACTTGCTCGTGTCTACCTGTGACAAATGCTAGTGGTTAGCTAGCTGGCTAGGTACGTTAGCTAGTATTAATGATGCTAGGTTTAACACTGCCACAGAGAACACTAGATCTTTCAATACAGATTATGTATACTCTACACTGTGTGAAGAGATTATATTAAATGTAATTTGCTTTGTTTTTCTTAATCAGATATTTTGTATTTAAATCCAAATTGTTGTCAGTGTAATTGATTTGTATTATTTGAAAAAGAGCGTAAGAGGTTAATGTCATAAATGCTTTGGCTCAGGTGGTAGAGCGGGTGGTCCACTAATCGTAGGGTTGGCGGTTTGATTCCCGGCCCACGTGACTCCACATCCCGAAGTGTCCTCGGGCAAGACACTGAACCCCAAGTTGCTCCCGATGACAAGTTAGCACCTTTCATGGCAGCTCTGCTACCATTGGTGTGTGTGAGTGAATGGGTGAATAAGAACCAGTGTAAAGTGCTTTGGAACCACCAAGGTTAAAAAAGCACTATATAAGTGCAGACCATTTACCATAATAATGACACTCACAACAATATAATTAAATTGTCTAAGCCACAATGAATGTTCAGTGTGTCCTGCCTGCCCTTACTGATTTTCATTATTAAAATTACATGCTTGAGTGAACACGCTTCAGGCTGACTAGATTGATTTCTCTGTGCTGTGCATGAAGTTTCGAAGTTGTGCACTGGGGTGTGTTAATAGAAATTGGCTCTACCCATGGTGCACTTGTATGTGTGTGTGTGTGTGTGTGTGTGTGTGTGTGTGTGGTACCACACCCATGTGAGCAAACCTACGTGTGTCCTAGTTACCATTCACCTGTTATAAATAATCACATGATCATGAAATAACCACATGGTGTATCATAAACTAATCAGCACCAGCAAAAGGCAAACAGATTAAATAAATGTCCGTTTCTCACGTCACATAAAATTTTGTCAAAGGAGTAAAATAAAAAATTCTATAACTTTCTATAGTTCTATAAAAATCGAAAGGAATATATTCTGCTTTAATATCTTAGACACACAGTACTCCCTGCAGATGGTAAGAGTAGCAGTGGTTGCTCAGTGGTTGCAAAAACAGTCAAAATTGAAAAAAAAAAATCATTTAAAAAACCCTTTGCTTCTATTTTTTTGCACCATAGCTACAAGTCTAATGTAGCTAGCAAGTAAGAGGAGCATATAGCTACGAGTTTATCATTGTGCAAGCTCCTACACAAGCAGATCTTTTGGGGGGATTTTGCAACAACTTGTATATTAATCTTTATAATTAACACGTGGTCTTCAGTGTTGTCCGAGATTGACTTTGTAATGAAATCCTGAGGTGACTTTTGTTGTTGTTGTTTAAACTTCTTGCACTGACTGTTGCCACTTCACTTAAAGGTTTACTACTTTACACACAATGCCATTCAACTACCTCCTAATAGTGGTGCAATGACATTTAGCCCTCTACCTAAAGAGAGCAATGCAGCGGCGCTTTAGTCTTTTACTCTGTCCAGCTCTTTCACCTCCTCATCTGTACACTTTACTCAAACAGATCAGCTTCTAAACCTTCAACTTTCATACTAATGCTACTAGCAATGCCGTCCCGCTCGTCATCTTGCGGGCTTAACTGAGTTGAGTCTCTGCCGTAACTCAGCGCAGCTGTGCCATATAGTTGCATGGCATTCTGGGACTTTGAGTCCAGCGTTTGCACCAACATCTCCACTACTTCTATGCCGGATTTCTCATTAATACGATGTTGAGCATCACTGGAAAATGTTGCGTGGGGAAATAAATAACTATAAATAACATCAACTGGAATCTAATGCCATTTTAATGAAAATGGGCAGGAAGTTCAGAAATAATAATAATAATAATAATAATAATAATAATAAAACGCTCTGGCTCAGATATTGTGGCTAATTTTACTTTTTAAAGGTTTTTCTTAAAATAAATGTGTAAATCTGTACCAAGGGGGACATTTGTAAAATATATATATATATATATATATATATATATATATATATATATATATATATATATATATATATATATATATTATTTATTATTATTATTATTATTACAATTAAAGGGGTCCCTGAATGTAAAGAGTATGAGAACCTCTGACATAATAAATATGAAATATGACCTATTAAATATGAAAAAACCACCAGATCAGCCCATTTGCCTTCTTTCACAGGCAGATGATTACCATCAGAACAAAGTAGATAAGCCACAGGAAGCATTAGGATCAAAATGTTCCACTGTCTCACTACAGACCACCAGAAACTCATTAAAAACCATTAGAACCACTACAAATCTCTGAAAAACTAATCGATTTTGCAGTACGGTAGATAAATTGTAGGTATTACGGTGTACTTTGACAGGTTTGATAGGCTAATGTTAACAAGAAAAAAGCTATAAGAATGCAATGCAAATTGAGCCGTCGATGCCGAAATCGTATCAACGTGTAACAAATGGTAGCAGTTAACTAGTTAGCTACTGTAAGTGATATTTTTAGATAGCAGGTAGACATGGCGGAAGTTTTAGAAATTGCATATTCATGTACTGTATATTCTTTCTATTAAAGTTGTTGTTTTTATTTTGTTGCAGTATTGGAAAACACAACCAGCTATTATTAAAGTTATTATATATTTTGTTTTATTGAGCACTTACAGTAGTACAGTAGTTATTAACCATGTTTGACGTGTTACTTGAAACCTTATTACCTCAGAAATAAATCAACTGGAATCTAATCACACTTTTAATAAATAATGTGCTCCATGGTGGAACGTTCAGGAATAGAAAGTTCTAGAGCTTTAATAAGTAGCCAAAATATTATTAGAGCACTTTCCTTTTTTAAAATCTATCTTCTTTTGTTTGATTGACGAAATGCCACACGGGAACTGGTAGGATCCTCTTACCTCCGCACAAAGGCCTGATGTAGTGCCACATGGACATCAGCAGGAACAACAGATAGATGCGTGAATAGAGTCCAGGTCCAAACACACACATCATTCCTGTCTTTCATGCAATCTCTTACTTCTTACACACAAACTCTTGTTGTTTTTGCCCTGGCTGGAGGTATGATGGCACCAAACAGCGCTATCACTTTTGGATGCTCTGGATTAATTGGGTCAGCCGTTCCCCTGTACCAGTCCAGTGTTTGAGCCTCCACTGATGAGCAGATCTGAAAGTTACTGACAGTTACCATAGATTTGGACTTTTTCTGCCTGTCGGCATTGTACAATATCGATCAGTAGAGGCAGCAGCTGTGAAGAGGAAGTAGCATCAGAGGTCACTGTGTGTATGTGTGTGTGTGTGTGTGTGTGTGTGTGTGTGTGTGTATAGCAGTGTAGTATGTGTGCAAACACAAGAGAACATCATATCAGCATCAATAGTCAAATGGATCACCACTTATTTCAAAATTAAAAGAACACTGCATAAAGTGCCATCTCCGGTTGTGTTTTCATTTACACTACCTCTGATGGTGTAGTTTGATCTACTCACACAAGATAAGAGTTTTGTTTTGGGGGGTTTTTTTGCTGTTTTTTTTACAATACTGTGGTATAATAAATTGTCTCTCTGTCGTCATTAACCTGTTTAAGGCTCTGGATTACTGATCAGAAGGTTGGGGGTTCAAACCCCAGCACCGCCAAGCTGCCACTGCTGGGCCCTTGATAACAAGCTAGGATATGCAAAGAAAAGAATTTCACTGTGCTGTAATGTATATGTGACCAATATTTTTGGCTCTAGATGACAAATTTCTCCTCACAGACTTACAGATGAAAAAAAAAATGAAGTCCGGGTATGTCGTACAGAAAAGTATTGGAACTGATAGTCTTAGAGTAAATTAAATTAAATAACACTTACTATTTACTTACTGCAATACTGGGGGGTTGGAGGGTTGCATTATGGGGGAAAAAAAATTTGTTACAAAATATGAGATCTTGAAATTTTTTCCAATGTTCTGGTAGACTGGGAAAAGTTCTTTCCTATTGTATAGCTCTACAAGAGCAGAAGTGTAGAAAACTTAACTTTTTTATTTATTTATTTCATTATTTATATATATATATATATATATATATATATATATATATATATATATATATATATATATATATATATTTCCCTTTTAAACCTTTTTTTTTCTACCTGAGAAAACAAACTTCCTCTCACCCAGGAGTAATAACACAATTTCCGATCATTTATGCTTGTAACTTCTCTATCTTAAATCTGGGGTTAAGATCGTTTATTTATTTATTTATTTATTTATTTTCCGAATAAAAAACAGGAAGTCATATGTTACATTTTAATTTAGGCAATTTTACATTTGTGCATTATAACTGTCTGGTAGTTGTTATCGCAGACATTGTGATTTTGTTTTTTGGTTGTTTTTTTTTACTGTGCCACGACACATGGTGTCCATCGCTGTGCTATTTTAAGCGTTAAGCTTATGTGGGCAGGTGGAGAGTCAGAGCTGAGCCAGTGTAATATCCATTTCCCCAGTCCAGTGTGTGTAAGGATCTTTAGCTCCTTTTCATCTAGTCAAGCTGAAAGGACAGCAGCTGGAGGAAGCCCCTCTCTAGACGTGGAGCTTATGTTACTTGGTTACTGCCAGCTAGAGGATCAGAGACATGTGCTGAGTAGAAGACAGCTACGACACACACCGGAGAGAGAGTGAGGGAGAATAAAGAGTGAAATGCTCTGAGGTAAATGATGTGAGAAGGATCCTCACTGTCAGGCGGAGTCTGATCCTAATCTAAAGAGACACATTTAAACAACATCCTCTTTCCTGTTGTTCCACTTGTCAGTGATGTGAATATATGAGCACCGATTTAAATTTCACTGACACGGCGTTCAGACAGCGTCGAGGCCCAGGGTTATGTTTGTGTGTGTTTATATATTTGTGCATGTCATAATATTAGATAAGATTTACGTAAAATACAGTTTAGCACTGAACCTGATAGTGAGTCAAATGAAAACTTTTTATTTTTTTTATTTTGCATTGTTTACTGCAAATAGGTGCCACAAAAGTGTCATTTTTCTACAAAATCTACATTACGTTCAGTGTCACACTTTTAAGGTTTTTATTTGACTCACCCTTTATATAGAGAATTGATGCAATAGGAGGTGCACTTTATTTTTCTTTTAGGGTGTTTTCACATGTAGTTTGTTTCAAAAGAACCAAAACAGAGTTCACTTAAAGTGAACCAGAAAGGGAACCAGCTGAAAGTGACCTCAGGGCTTTTGGTGTTCATAATATAGTGGACTCAAAAGAGAACCCGGTTCTTTTTTTGGTCATCTTCAGCAATGAAGTGATCTCGGACCCGTTCTTGTTCACACCACAACTTCATAAGAACTCAGACGTGAGCTCGTACCCAAAATTTCATCCAAGTCGAGACCACATGACCCCGCCACCTGACATGGTGAAAAGTTTTGTGTTGTTTTCAGCAGTGATGGAACATGGCTGCAGGTACGGCACCATTGTTGCTCGTTGGACCTCGTTGCTTTCACATATCACGAAGAAATCGAACCACAAACGGACGCACAAACGAACCTCGGGAGGTGGTCAGAGTAAGGCGAGGCTTCAGTGGATTCAGGCGACATGTCGTGGAGACACTTTGTGTTTCATTGCAAAAGCAAAATCCCTTTGTTTAGCGCTCAAAAAAATGGATGAAATTAGGAATCAGTGGTTACTGTTTATTTATAACGCTGTTCCTGAGCAGTACAATCCAAACGTTTGCTTGTGCACAGCACATTTTACGGAGGACAGCTTCCTGAACCTGGGCGAGTACAAGGCAGGCTACACACAAAGGCTATTCCTGAGAAGTGTGGTGATTCTCTCTTTGCTCGGACAATCTTGTGCTTCTGAATCAGAACCTGTAAGTGTGTTTGATTATTTTATGACGTATCTGCTGTTTGTGTTGTGGCTCAGTTGTAGACCTCTGCTAACGTGCTAGCTAAAGTTTGCTAAGTTGCCTCAGTTTTTGTTTGTATGTTAGTGGTCTGACAGAGACGCTGATTGTAGCTGTTGTTGTTGCGATTGTATTTTGAAACGGTTTATATCAATCGAATCACAAGAATCTTAGCTTTCCAAAGGTATAGCGCACGAGTACCTACGTACACACAGAAGCTGTGTATATAACAAAATTTAGCAGACCGCCGGAGGGGTGTCAGAATTTACATCGTATCTGAAAGGTGAGAGAGTTAGAAAATAAAAACTTAGCACTGTGAAACGTTCTGCTCAAGTCGTGCTTGCAAAGTTGGTTCCACTTGATCATCCATATTTTCTGACTCGGGCTCAAACTGATACGGTAAATCCAACGACATGTTGCTTAGGAACGTAGAATTGCTTTAGAAGCTTTGGAGGCTACAGCTGAGCCAACGTGCGTTACATTTCCGCCTCACTCGTGAGGCTTTTAGCCAATCAATACGCAATGGGTCAGCTGGCCAATCGGAGCTCTCTGGGCTTTTCAGAAGGAGGGGCTTTGGAGAAATCAGAGCGTTTCAGTCAGCCTGGGAATAGAGGTACTGCAATAATGTACATTATTTGACAAATGATGTATGTTTTGAACATTAAAGCACGTTAACCTATTCTATTACACCCAATAAAGAAGATAATTAACGTTTAAAAACATTTAAAAATCATGATATGACTCCTTTAAAGGACCATCTGTTGCAGGACTCCTTCTTGTTCTTGTGGCTGTAGATGGTTCTTGATGACTCTACATGTTTGGACTGATTGTCATGTGGCATGAATGAATTTTTGAGTGTTCAGGTGCCACTCTGATGGTACGGCATGATGGATAAGATTCTATACAGTGCCTAAAGATTTTGCACAGTTTTGCATGTTTTAAAGAAGTTGTTCTATTAAAACTGTGGTTTTATCTATGGGGGATGTTAGTGGGAGAGGTGGGTGTTGGATGGCAAGTGTATGTTCAGACATCGGCATCCAGTCATAATTTGTTTCAGAAAAAAGTGTGAAAACTCATTAAAATCACATTTACAGTGACCTTTTTGTATTATTGTATTACCAGAACCGCAATAATTATAATATTACATTCCTTTGCTATTGCTATCTTTTATTTATTATTATTGTTGTTATTATTAAATATAAAAGTAGCAAGGCAATGAGGCAGGAAATAACCCAAAGTATAGGTAATATTTAACCCAGCAAGAGAATTTATTTCACTCATTGGTTGGGCCGAATGAAACCCCCAGAATTTTGGGTTAAATGGTAAAACCCAGCATGTGATCTGTATGATTCACTGGTAAAATATGAAGCTACAACTGGATTAGTAATCAGTTCTTTGCAACAAGATGCAATTTAACATGTCTAATATGCCAAATAATTCTTATATTATAGGTCAATATGTTATGTGTGTGCGTGTGAGACAAAGAGAGAGAGAGAGAAAGAGAGGGAGAGAGAGAGAGAGAGAGATAACACAGATATATATAAAAGTACACAGTAAGGATATACTGTATAATAATATTACTGTGTTTTGTATGCAGTTCCCAATTTTCCTAAAATAGTAATAATAATGTTCCACAAGAGGGCAGTGTTTACCCAGGTGAGATTGGGCAATTTAAACAGTACCACAAAAATGCAGACTGCTAATTTGGGTATAAAAACAACCCTCACTGACCCTTTTTAACAACAACAACAACAACAACAATAATAATAATAAGTGGGAAAACAACAAGAACATGAAAATATATTCATTTATTTGTTTTGTTGGTTCATTCATTAGGTGGGAGAGTTGTTCAGCAGGTAATGTTGTCTCCTCACAGCAGTCATCCAGGGTGTGTTCCCCCAGAGTGTTCCCAGGATAAGCTCCGGATAAAGCGCTTACTAAAAGTGAGGGAGGGGGTATTTATTAATTAGAGATGTTGTTAGTGTTAACTCAGTATAGTGCACAGTAGAGGAAAAAAGACAGCCTCGATTCAAACAAACCTGCTGGGCTTCACTCCGTCCCTCTGCAGCTGGATCCTGGACCTCCTGACTAAATGACCACACTGTTCAGATCGGATGGAACACTTCCTGCACGGTCATACTGAGCACTGGCACACCTCAGGTCTCCGTGCTGTTCACACTGAAGACACTCACACAAACACACTGGTAGATTTTGGGGGCGCACGGTGGCTTAGTGGTTAGCACGTTCGCCTCACACCTCCAGGGTCAGGGGTTTGATTCCCACTGTGGCCCTGTGTGTGTAGAGTTTGCATGTTCTCCCCGTACTGCGGGGTTTTCCTCCGTACTCCCTTTTCCCCAGTCTAAAGACATGCACGGTAGGCTGATTGGCATGTCCAAAGTGTCTGTAGTGTATGAATGGGTATGTGAGTGTGCCCTGCGATGGACTGGCACCCTGTCCAGGGTGTACTCTGCCTTGTGCCCCATGGTCCATGGGATGGAAACTCCAGGTTTCCCTGTGACCCTGAAGAGGATTAAGCGGTATAGAGGATGGAGGGAAAGTATTTTGGGTTGTCAGATCCAGCCTTCTGCTCTAAGTTCAGTTCCTGGAAAGGCTGCGCTTTTCTTTTTAACAGCTGTCCTCTTTTCCTCCTCCACTGTTTCTCCTGGAAAAGATAATCATTCTTCCATCTCTGCATCCTTCCTCCTAATGATCTCTCACTCTCTCTCTCTCTCTCTTTCTCTGTTATCATTGAAGAATCAAGTTCGTAGTTACGCAGTACAATCAGCAGTACGGAAAGGCACTCTAAGCTCCTCCACACTGTCCAGGATGGCCTCAGTGCACGTGATGGCCAGGCTGTCTTCACAGCTGAATGGCAGTAAAACGGAGAAAGTAAAGAAGAGCATGAAGATCAGTGTGAGGGCGAAGCAGCACACTGTAACCAGCATGCCATTCACTCTGGACTGTCTCACTTCACTCTGAACTCTCTTCACTGGAGCTGTAGGAGTCTTCTTCCACTTCACTTCGCATGCCTGTACGTCCCGCACGCGCAAAGGCTCCTTTACCTCGCGCTCCCTGACCGCGCGCACCGCTTTTTCTGCATCCTCGATGCGCGCTGCGATTCCCTCCGCGTGCACAGAGCAGTCCTTGAGAAAGGCGAATAGTTCCACTAACTCTGCGTCTTTCCTCCTGATGATCTCATCTCTCTCGTCGAGGCTGATCTGCATGTCCTCCACGCAACATTTGGCTGTGAGCACCTCTCGCTTGAGAGTCACTAATTTTATTTGCCTAGGCTTTTCAGATCTCAGGATGTACGTCAGATCCGCGAGCGCGTCCTCGATACACTCGTTCTCCCTCTCCTCCTCTTTCAAGCGCTCCTTCACGTTCGGCTCTCTCACGCAGGACTGATGGAGGGCCTCCAGCATGGTGCGCTTCTCTTCTTCAAAATGTGGGACGTCGGACAGTAAGATCTGCAGACGCTCCACGTGACTCTTCAGCGCTTTATTCTCCTGGCGCAGCTGCGCGTTCATGGAGCTCGCGCGCAGTTCATCGGACTCCTCCGACTCCGACTCCGACACGTAACCACCGTGTGTGTGTCTAATCATCCTGATTGACGGTAGCACTAATAATAATAATAATAATAATAATAATAATAATAATAATAATAATAATAATAATAATAACAACTAATCGAGTAGTATCCGTAGTCGAGCTTAAACCAAATACAGAAAGTGCAGTGGAAAGGGGGTCAGCCGTTCCATTTCGAACTAGTCTGTGACGTCACAGCGGTGGCCATGGCAACATCACAAAAGTGATTTTTTTTTCTTCTAATACTATTACTACTAATAATAATGTCACTTTACATTTAGCCATGGCTGAAGTGTTTAATCTATTTGAACTGTCTCACTATCTCTTTCTTTCTCTTTCCCTCTGGCTTTCCATTTAAAAGTATATAATTACAATAACTATGCAATTATAATTATACATTTCATACAATCTGTAAGGATATACAATTAGATATATAATAATATTGCTGTGTTTTGTATGCATGCTCCCAATTTTTTTAAATTAAGGCAACATTCCACAAGAGGGCAGTGTTTAACCAGGTGGGAAATAAAACAGTACCTCAAAAATGCAGAGACTGCTACTTTGGGTACAAAAACAAAAGTCGCTGACCCTTGTACTACTACTACTACTACTACTACTACTACTACTACTACTACTACTACTACTACTACTACTACTACTACTACTACTACTACTACTACTACTACTACTACTACTACTACTACTACTAAAAAGAACAAGGGCGTACGATGGCTTTGTGGTTAGCACGTTTGCCTCACGCCGCCAGGGTTGGGGGTTCGATTCCCACCGTGGCCTTGTGTGTGTGGAGTTTGCATGTTCTCCCCGTGCTGCGGGGGTTTCCTCCAGGTACTCTGGTTTCCTCCCCAGTCCAAAGACATGCATGGTAGGCTGATTGGCATACCGCTTATCCTTTTCTTCAGGGTCACAGGGAGTCTGGAGCCTATCCCAGGGATCATCAGGCACAAGGCGGGGTACACCCTGGACAGCGTGCCAATCCATCACAGAGTACAATCACATACACAATCACACACCCATTCATACACTACGGACACTTTAGACATGCCAATCAGCCTACCATGCATGTCTTTGGACAGGGGGAGGAAACCAGAGTACCCGGAGGAAACCCCCGCAGCACGGGGAGAACATGCAAACTCCGCACACATAGGACCACGGTGGGAATCAAACCCCCGACCCTGAAGGTGTGAGGCAAATGTGCGAACCAGTAAGCCACCGTGCGCTCGAAAAAGGACTTAATTTTTTTAACTGATGTGTAAATAATTGAAGAAGCTAGAAGGTGATTTGACTGTAACTCTTTTGAATACTTTTAATAACTTTAAAATAGTCGTTCCCTACAGCAAAGTAGATTTGTCATGTAATGGAGGCTGAGACGGAAGCAAGTGCAGGTATGACAGTTTAAAAGAGCAATACGAAGTACAAAGGAACAGGCAGAAAACAAAGTCCAAGGCAGGCTAGAGTCAAACGATCAGTGAAACAGGCAAAACTAGGCAGAACAGGGAATCGAGGTCAACAGGGTAAACAAAGTCCATAACTAGAAAAGCAACCACGGGATAAGGCTTGGAAATACGACAGAGACTAAGCAACTGAGCGCAATACTTCGCAAAGTCCTTGTGTAGAACCACTCTCTCATATGTGTGGTTGTGAGTGCTGTGAATAGGATGCAGGTGTGCATGATTAGAGTGAACATAAGTGTCCTGGGAATTGCAGCCCATGGCGGCAATGTTTGTAGACCGCCGTGCAGGATGGGAAATGTAGTCACTGCTTTGCTGTGATATGACAAGATTAACATCACTAGAATGTTTTATTCCTCTTATACCACAGTAATTTTCCAACATTAACAATTTTCTTTATGTGTTAATAAAATGACCATTTTTTAAAATCAATTTATAGACCTTTAATGTTGTGCAATAAACTCAGCTACTGAAAAAAATGTGTTAGTGATTTGTAATTCTTTTTTTATTAACCAAGATAAAAATATAATATATATAAATAAATAAATAAATAAATGTATAATTTAATTCTATATTCATAATTCTAATAATCTAATTCATATACAGTATATAACCCCAAATTAAGCCCATTTTTAAGTCCCAGGTAGTAACATTACCAAATGTGGAAAAGGTTTGTTTTTTTTTTTGGTAATGAAGTACATGATATACTGTATATTCAATCAATTTGTGCATTCAGAATGTAAATCTAAAATAAGTGCTGATAAATGAACATGTTTAAGAAATTGTTGATTCAGAATGCAGCAGCATGCCTCATATTCAACCAGCCCAAGATAACCCATGTTACACCCCTCTTCATCTCCCTCCACTGACTTCCTGTAGCCTCCCGCATCAAATTCAAGGCCTTGATGCTCACCTTCAAGACCTTGTCTGGAACAGCTCCCCCCTACCTCAACTCTCTCCTGAAGGCTTACGTTCCCTCACGCAATCTGCGATCAATCAATGACCGACGCTGAGTAGTGCCTACTCAGCGTCGCTCAAGGTCCCTTTCCAGAACCTTCACACTAACTGTCCCTCAGTGGTGCGATGAACTTCCAACCTCAATCCGGACCACAGAATCTCTCACCATCTTCAAAAAACAGCTAAAGACCCACCTCTTCCGTGAACACCTAACCAACTCGTAAAATAAATACATAAATAAATAAAAACAGCTACTCTGGCACTTACACCTCCAGTCTGTGCACTTTGCTTCTTCTAGAACTCAATTAAAAGATCTTGTATGGTAGCACTACTTGTATTGTTCTCTGCTTGATATATCGCTTTGCTTGTGTTTCCTCATTTGTAAGTCGCTTTGGATAAAAGCGTCCGCTAAGTGAATAAATGTAAATGCTGATGAGATATTGGTCTAATAAACGGATCCTCTCTTTTTTTGTGCTGGCCCACTTCACATTGAATTTAGTTCCTGTTAACCTAAAATGAGTTTGACGCTCCTGCTCTTAAGGTTTATAGGTCTTACTGGACAAGCAAATGTGCTCAGCACACCTGTAGGGAGACGCCAGTGCCCAAAAATGGTTCTCAATTAATGTTTTTAAAGACAGGGTCTCTCTGAACTTTGACACAGAAATAGACATGAGTGTATAGTTACTTTTAGATGGCAGTTGGATGTGGATATCCATGTAGATATGATACATGATTGTGTTTCAATAAAGTTCATTGGTATGGAGACAATGAAAGTGAATGTATTAATAAACTGACAAGAAACATGGATTATTATTATTATTATTTTATTTTATTGCTCTGCTAGAGATTTAGTGTCTCATCTAAACATGAAAGCAGTTGCTATATGGCCAGACACAGAATACAATATCCAGAGCTTTCATATTTCTCTTAAACAAGCTCTCTTGTTGTGCTTTATTCACAGCAAAAGTTGTTGTTATGCAATTATAACAAAGCAAATATTTACCCTTAATACATATTTTAAAAGAAAACTAAAGGCAGATAATACAACAGGAAAATGAACATCTTGTAACATCTTATCTTGGATTGTAGGACACAAACACATCAATGTCATTGTCCTACAAGCCAAAATAAAATAAAATAAAAATGAGGGACTACTACAATGGATGCTCTCAACAATATAGCCAACAAGCAACTACCAAACCTCGGAGGAGAAATGGCACCAACCACAGATTTTGATTTTAGCTGACTATAATGCTTGTAATGCTACGCTGGTGAGACACAGTTATTTGTATGGGGTTAGAATTGTTTCATAATTCCAAATAAATAGATTACGATCCACAAATAAATGTAGTAAGATTTACAAAAAAAACAAACACATTCACAAATGCATTCAATGAGATCCAGAAATATATGTTAATAGTTTCACACACACAAAAAAAAATCATCAAATTGACAAATAAATAAAATGAGATTTGCAAATAAAAACGCTACTCTTATGCTTCTGTTCTGTTTCCGCTTTGCTGTGTTTTCTTTGTTTTGTGCATTTTGGCGCCATGGTCGCTTAACTATTTCTGTTTTTGTTTCCTTCTTGCCGGCGTTCAAGCTTGCTCGTTTGTTTGTTTGTGTTTTCCTTTTATATAATTTGTTACTACTGCTGCTTGTGATGTTTGTTTGCTTGTGGGTTTAGCTGCTTTGTTGGTTATATTATGTATTTGTTTTATTACCATTATTACTGGTTTTCGCCTTGTGCCCGTTGCTCCCTGGGATAGGCTCCAGGTTCCCGTGACCCTGAAAAGGAGTAAGCAGTAGGAGATGAATGGATGGATGGATTATTGGTTTTCCCTTCAAGCCTGGGGGGTGGGGTCCATGGGCCACTATTTGCACTCGTCTAGACTGCGTTTTTGGTATCCGAGTGGATTGAATTTATTTCTGTGGTGCCACTAACTATTGGAGGTTGATATCCTCAGGTTTGAGTGTTAGTCTTCTCTTGTCTTTAATCGGTGCAGATTATAAGATTACTTTTCTGTGAGCAATTTTCTTAAATTTTGTTTTGATTTATTTGAGTGCTTTATTTTTGTATTGTGTAATTGATTTTGTTTTTTGGGGGGGTTTTCTTTTGTCTTCTTAGGAGCTGGGGGCCCAGAGAGGGCAGGCTAGGTGTCCCCGTGTGGTACTGTGTGTAGATCTTTGCAGTGGATCTCATTGGAGTGTGTGAATTTGATTTGGTGCAAGTGTGGGCCTTTACTAGTGTAGACAACATTAAAGTCCTGTATCTAGTCTGCCTTGCTACTGGTAAGCCCCAGCTCAGTGTTATTTTGTAAATCTATGTTTTGCTTTGTTTTACATTATATCACAGCATCTTGGTGCTGTTTGCCTTTATTGGCATTTTGTTCCTGCTAGATTACCTTGCAGGCTCTTTTCCTCTTTTAAATTATTTATTGTGATTTAATAAAGATAAATAGTTTTGGTATAAACATATCCATGTCTCATTGCCTCTCGGTGAGAAATACTGAAACTGTGTGTCCTTATTTGGTATTTCCCTGGGTAATTAAACCAGGTTGGCATATTTGCTACTTGTTGTGGAGGTAAACATCGTTAGTGGTGTACCATCTGGGAACCTCCTGAAACCCCTTGATCTGCTCGTGTATGCCACACTACAGTCTATACACTCAGGAAAAAATTACTAAGCTGTACCTATCTATGTCACTAGGGTATGTATCTTACATGTCAAAGCATTTTAAAAATCTAACTTGAAAACTGATTTAAGTGGATTTGGATTTTAAGGACAATGTTGTAATTATTTTTTAGAGTAAATATTTAATGGTACAACACATGCACTATTCCAAGTAACACACTATTCCAAGATGCACACTAAAGGTACAAAAGATGTATGCTTGAAGTCACCACCCCAGGGACAAGGAAATGTACTGAGACTGTATATACATACAAAGAAGCAGTTGATGGTGTTTAAAAATGACACAGGTTTTTTTTCCAAACCTGTCATGCAATCATCTCACCTCTCACAGGTGAAATCACATGCATTGCATATTGTAGAAGAAGGCAGCGGCAAGCGATTGGCAGGCTGAGTCAGCAACAGATGCAGATGTGCACATGCATCAAGTAGCCAAACTGATTTGTATCCAGATATGAGCAACTCTGGTTTGTACCATCTCTCCTGGTGAGGATGTCAATCGTGTTTCCACACAGAATCCTTCAAGCATCTTTCCTATATCTCTTTTGTCACAATAACTGTGTCTTGCTGTCCATCACTTCTTCGAATATATCCACGTTCTTTATAACATCCGATGACAAGTTTGACACATGTATACAAACCTTCTGGAGTCCTTGAGTCAGTCGCAGACAGTCCATAACTCTTTTGAAACTATCGGAACAGCAAGCTTCATCTTTCAAAGTTCCATCCATCTTTTTAATCTGTCAATCTTTTTTTTTTGTAGTGCTGCCATTTTCGACAGCTTAAACAATGTCCCTCGTTGTTCCTTCTCCTGATAGATACAGTTAATAAAATAGCATTAGAGCATTTGGTTGTTATTTAGCTGTTATTATTATTTAGAAATTTCCCAGTATTAAGATTATACATCATTTTTGTGCATCACACATTCATAACATTAATAACAAGTGAAACAAGAGGAAATTTGCAGATCAAAGCTGCAGCTATTTAAAGTGATACACAAATGTTTGACAAATCATCTTCTGAAGAAATCATGTAATCAGTGTCTTGATCCTATTGTTGTGGTAAATGATTCACAATCAAAATGCAGCGTAATACATCCGCTTTAGGCAGGGTCTCTGATGGTGGCATTTGTTTATCACAGTGTATTGCTTAATAGAGCATGGAGCCTGGCCTCCACACATTGGGTTGCAGCCCCATACTAGAGGTGCTAAAGCGTGGTCTAGGTGCTTGCAGATTTTGGCTACTTGCAGACACTGCTGAGCGCATACCACTTGGGGAGAGGGGACTCAGATCCGGGGCACTTTTAAACTGCTTGGCTGCCTGAAAAGGTGCACTAGGTTGCATAGGAATGGGTCCCGGGATATGGGTTGCATTTGGTACAGGGGCAGTGGAAAGTTTGGGGAGTGCTGGCAGGGCCCCTGTAGGGGCAGGAGGTGGTGGGGAGAAGGGTGCAGCAGAACGTGGAGTAAAAGGAGGAGGTGAAACAATGTCAGAACGCCACAGGGGCTCAGCCAGAGTGGTGGCAGAGCGTGGAACAATCACAGTGGGGTTCAGGGCTGTAGGTGCTGACATTGGGGTGGGAGTGGAAAAGCGCTTGATCTCATATATACGTGGTGCTTTGACAGGCACTTGTTTTGGTGAGGTTAGGGTTGTGCCAACTACCCCAACTCCATTTGACATGGGTGGCTGCTGCTGCTGTTGTTGGTAGGTGGTGATAGTCTGGGGAACACCTCCACCATAACTGAACAAGGAGGAATTGAGCTGATATGGCTGTCTGCTTAAGAAGTCCAGAGCTTTGATTCCTTGTTTGTGCTGACCAGGATTCGTCTTTATTCCACTTCTAGCAGCTTCATTGGCCTTACTACCTCGTTGGGCCACTAGGGGGCAGGAGGGGGACAGCAATGGGTTGTAGCTGATAGGTGGAGGGGCACGAACATTGGAGGAATATTTCCAGTGAGCTGGAAGAGATGGAGTGGGTGAGGGCTCTCGTGGCTTGGCTGGAGACTTAGGTTGCTTGTCCACCACGTATCGATCCATACGGCTCTGTCGACGAGCAAACAGATCTGCTCCTTTTCCTCCCATCTGGGGGATATCAATTGTGTTATTTGCTGGCTTAGGAGCGACCAGTGGAGGTATCTTGCTCCTTTGAGCCTGCATGAAGTTGCAAGCCTCAGCACCCAGGTTGAGGTAATCTTCCTCTGGACCTGACTCAAATCCAGGCTCTGCCCCAGGACGGGACCTCTCATCCAGGTTCTGCACTAGAGACAGTAGCTCAGGGTTGTAGGACACCGGTTTCTTCTCTTCAATTTTACTGAACATGGGCTTTTTAGTGCCATGGCGACGGGCTTCCTGCAGGATGCCTGTTCGGGCAGCAGGTACGGAGATCCGCTGCTCTCGAGAAGAAATCCCTGTACTTGAATTGGAAAGGGGATACTGATGGACTATGGGAGACTCTATTGTTCCAGATGTTGTGGTTGCCACTGAGATATATGGGTTGAAAGAAACTTTGTGAGGTGATGGTGGTGGTTGCATGTTTGAGCCCTGAAAGGCCGGTGCGGGTACTTGAACAGGGGCAGGGGCTGGGACATGGGGAAGGGATGGGCTAGGGGTATAAGTGGATAAAAATGACTGTGATGGCACAGAGGGTAGTGGTGGTGGTTGAGCAATGATATGAGGTGGGCTAAAGGACATATTTTGTGTTGGTGGTGCAGAAAAAGACTGGCAACTCATAGCCGGGGCTAGATTAAAAGGTGGTGTAGAGGCAGCTGGAGGAGAGTGATAAGCAGGCATGCCTGAACTCTGTGATGTGAAAGGTGTAGCATTTGAAGAAGCCAGGGAAAATGGAGCAGAGGCTACAGAGGAGGATGGAGACAAGATAGAGGTGGGGACACTGACAGTGGATGGTCTTAGGGGGATGTACAGGGATGTACTGGCAATTGCTCTCTTCCCATCAGAACTAATAGGAGAGAAAGAAGCTGGTACTGTTGCCACAGACACTGCTTGGGCCTGAAGTGGGGGCTTCTTGGTGGTATTGGTCTTGAAGATGACTGGGGCTGTTGCAGCTCTGTGGCTGACACAGCCTGGGGCAAAAGGCCTTGCAGTTCTGTTGAGAACCAAGCTTCCAGAGCAAGCATCTGACTGCTCTGGAAAGGCTCCTGACATAATGGGCATGGGAGTCTGGCCTGGTGAAGACAACACTACGCTGGTTCTGCTCACCACCATAGGCTCCCCATTCACCATGCTGCTATTGTGAGAGGAGACTGGGGTCATTGGAGTAATGGATGTGTAGGTCAACACAGTGTCAGGCTGTTGCTGGGGCATGGAGGTAAGTGTAGGAGTAATGGGTGTTGGTATATGTTTCTCAGTCTTCTTCCTCTGCTGCTCAAAGAGCTGTGCCCCTCTCCCTGAAGTGCCACTCAAGCCCAAGCTAGCCTCTGCTTCCCCATCAGATGACACACACGCTGATGTTCTTTTCTCTAAAACATCCAGATAGCCACTGTCCCAAGTAGGGTCTGGTGCTTCAGAAAGGCTGTCCTCGTCAATCTCTGACTCACTGCCAAGGAAAAGGCTCTCGTCCTCCGTCTCTCCGTCTGTGTTGCTGCAGCTCTCGTTGTCAACACTGCCGAAACAGGTGAGTGTGTATTTTTTGGCCCTCTGTCGGCGCTTTTTGAACATAAGCACACCTTTAGAATGAGGATTGGGAGCGTCTGTCAGCAAAGAGGCAATGGTGCGACACTTGGATCGAGCCTCCTTCACCTGCTTGTCCTGCACGCTCTCACTTCTGTGCAGTCCTAAGGATGAAAAGAGACAGAGTTTCTACTACAGTCAAAACAAAGTCAAACTTATATTATATATATTTGAATATATTTATAGATAGATATAGATACAAAGTGAGACCACTCCCAGAATTTTCAAATGACAGATGCCTCCCTGTAATGGCACAGGAAGCTTTAAATGCAAAATATCACTTCAACAGAATATATGGGTTTTGTGAATAGAGATACTTAATACTAAGCACCAGGCTAAAGTTTAGTAACATTAATGCCTGGCAATCAGAGTTTTCATTGACCAGATGAATAGACAAAATTCTATTCAACTATTTATTGAAAAAATACATACGATTTAAAAAAATTTTAAACATTTGTTTTCACTACTGCTGAAAATGATTTAAATATCAAGTGTAATAAGAGAGCTGAAATAGAACATTGTAATGTGGTGAAGTAGTTGTTGAGAGCATGTCTGGCAAAGATATGCCTATGATAAATCTATGAGCTCACTCTTTACTACAAATAGCCCTACACATTCTAACAGTAGGAGAGCATGACCTCTAAAGAGAAAAACTGACAGTCTTCACAGTCAACAAAACTTTAACTATAATTTCCATAGATAAATAGGCTCGGCATGT
Organism: Ictalurus punctatus; assembly: GCF_001660625.3. NCBI lineage: Eukaryota > Metazoa > Chordata > Actinopteri > Siluriformes > Ictaluridae > Ictalurus > Ictalurus punctatus. The sequence goes on from NC_030428.2 coordinate 25,473,430, forward strand.
GCTGCAACAGACATTTTTTTTTTTATACTTTCATATAATGTCTCACGCTGAAAATGTGAGGATAAGTCAGACAGACTGTATTCTATATTCACTGAGATGCACACAGTGGCGATAAAGTAATCAAAACTTCTAACTGTATAAGACATCGATTCAGTTTTCAAACAACGTCTGATCCATTATTATCTGAACGAGCAAAAAAGGTTCATCCAAACAACTCGGTAAGCAAAAACTCAGGAGATAAAATATTTTGCCATGTGCTTAAATTCTGTCCAAAAACCTTCCTTCCATTCTTTGTTTTGCTTTGGATTAAAACATAAGTCCCCATCCTAAAGTATGCCAGGATACTCAAAGTTATAAAAGAGCTCAGTTTTTACCTGTGTAGACAGTGGGTGCTACATGCGCAAGCTCGGAAAGTGATCTGAGGTTCTTCATGATGTGTTTGTTCTCCTACCTTCCCAATGTCAGTTTCGAATGGAATGACACACACACTCACATGCTAGTAGAGAGCAGGCAGTAGTCGGTGGAAACTCTGTCCACATCACCCCCAAAATCCTTCTGCCTATAGTCTGGGTTGAGACCTTTTAAAGAGCAATCATCTACCCACAAGATCCTGCCACAGGCCCAATGAAACCCCATTATGTCATTGAAACTATTTCAGTCGGTGAGTAGTGCTGAGGAACACTATCCACCTGTCTGGGCATACCACTGAGCACTGTCTGCCATGACTGCTTAGTAATACCCCATTGGCTTTAAGCATTGTTTGATTCACAGAGTTGTGAAGAACGAACTGCTCATGATTGCCATCATCATTCATTACTGTCGTCATCGGTGTCTGTGCTGATACATAACACCGTGCTGCGATGCACAGTTTCGTGCACCCTGTACCAGTCCTTGTAAACCATTATGAGACTAGCAATAAGAGAAGGATGTCTTTGAAAGCAAAAGGCTTAACATTATTTCTTGTCAACATCATTTGGCCATCTTATTATTTTCAGATGGAGTAGTCTAATAATAATGCTATAGACAATCTCCATCCTCACTTGGGACGCTATATTTCATTGTACCAACTACCGTAACAAATTCCACCAATGGTATTGATCAGCATTATTCCCTAATGCTGCTCCCAAATCGCATTCTGTCTATTCACTATTAAATCTGACAATAAAGAGCTCCCAAACCTCCCAAATTGTTCTCACTTTGTGTTTTTCAAAAGAGCACAATTATACAAATGAGAATTTGAGAGAAAGTGACCCTGTATAAACCTACTGCATGACTGTCTAACAGGGTTGGGGTTACAAATCTGTATAAAATTCTCTGAAATAGTCTTTGACAGCAAGGTGACCTTCCATGATTAGATATGGCACTGTACCCTGTACTGAGAGCCCAAACATTTCAGAGATAAAGAGTTAGCACCTCATCATAGAAGGATACTAAATACACAGTATTAACCCCCGCATATTGGCTTCACATAGTTTAATCTAGTTCTTGTTTCTAAAGTATTATGGTCAAATCCAATCAACACTGACTGCACAGAAACAGTTAGCTTTGTGGATGTTTTTCGGAAAATTAGATTTTCTGGAAAAAAAAAAAATCTACTCAGTGAATCTATTCAGCACACATATTACACCTGTTTTTGTCTACCTTTAGGATATCTGTTTACACAGTGATCTAAATATACCTTGTGCAGATTTTACTGAAATGTGCCAAGCAAAGGAAATAACAAAACCTTGGGAACAGAAATTGATATAATATAGATAATATGCAAAAAATACATATATATATATATAAAAAGTCTGTAGTGCGTGTCTAGAAGATAAACATGAAAGTGGCCCAAAACAGAACAACACATGAAACAAAATAAGTGACCGAGGTGAAGCTCTTAAAATGTGCAACAGACACAGAGGAGCAACTGGACATGCCATTCCAGGCATGCAACAGAAGTACTTGCATTATTAGACTGAGTCAGATGGAAAATATAGCTTCAGGTTCTTCCTCTCTCCCTCCCGCCTTTCTCCTACTGCCTGTCACCATGAAGCTAATTCAATAGGGTTATGGAAGAACCCCCACTGCCACATATAAGAGCTCACCACTCTGCTATACTCCAGTTACAATGTCACAGCACAGGAACTTATAGGGCAACCACTTCCTAGTGTACAGGTACTCTAAACCATATACCATAAGAGTATGTTTTTTTTTAGTTTTTGTATGTATTATGTTTCACTTGTAAGGATAGTTATATGTATCGGAACTCTTTTGGGGTATAATATTAGTAATGGCAAACATGTCAGCACTACTGCATTATTATAACACCATCCAGGTTTAGATAAGTGCTAGTGATTTAGTCTGAAATTCATGGCTGCTCCTGCAAAATTATACTCAACTTTCAAAAAAGTGGCCACTGGGGGGCAACATGAGAACTGCTTGTTTCTAATTATAGTGTATGAGGTAAGACAGGAAAAGGCCTTAGAGGGGGGGAAAAGCAGCCATCAGCCCTTTTTAGATATATCTAAAAATCTCAAAAGAATTTTTGGTAGTGTTGCAAACCAGACCACTAGTTTTTACTGAAGAGTTGTGTATGTTCCACCAATAAATGTGGCCAAGAATTGCCTACATGTACAGTTTAAGCCAGGTTCATTAACACTGCAAGAATCCAACTATAGGTACTCTTGACTGTCTTTAGTCTAGACACTATATATTTGTCTAAAAAGATCATTTTTAGAAATTAGTTTTCAGTATACAGAAGTGTAGAGGCAAGCAGAATCCAACATTCAAGATTCTGAAGGTTGTGGCCAGAAAAGTGTACAAATCACATGAAGCATTTACTGAATAGTGCCACAAAAATGTGTATATTTTCAGCATGTGTACAAGGTTTGTGCAGTGCTGTGAAAAAGTATTTGTCTAATTAAAGTTATTTATTGAAGCAAAAAAGTTATCCAATACCAACTGGGCCTGTGTGAAAATGTATTTTCCCCCATAGTTACTAATTCCCCATATCTATGAAACTGCATTCATAATGGGGTTCAGCTGGACTAGACGCACCCAGGCCTGATTACTGCAAACCCTGTTCAATCAAATCAACACGTAAATAGAACTTTTTCAAAAGCATGAAGTTGGCTAAAAGGTTTTACTCAGTAACACACTATGCCAATGGTGAAGGAAATTCCAGAAATTATGAGGAAGGTGATTGAAATACATCAGTCTGGGATGGGTTACAAAGCTATTTCAAAGGCTCTGGGACACCAGATAACCACAGTGACAGCCATTATCCCTAAATGGAAAAACTCAGCACAGTAGTGAACCTTCCCAGAAGTGGCTGACCTTCCAACATTCCTCCAAGAGCACAGCGATGACTCATCCAGGAATTCACAAAAGAGCCAAGGACAATATCAAAGGACCTACAGGCCTCTCTTGCATCCATAAAGGTCACTGTTCATGACTTCACTATCAGAAAGACACTGGGCAAAAATGGAATCCATGGAAGAGTGGCGAGGTGCTGACACTGCTAACCCAGTCTGAATTTTTCCAAAACACACCTTGATGATCCTCAAACCTTTTGGGAGAATGTTCTGTGGACTGATGAGTCCAAAGTGGAACTGTTTGGAAGACAGGGATCCCGTTACATCTGGCATAAACCAAAGACAGAAATTCCACAGAAAGAACATCATACCTACGGTCAAGCATAGTGGAGGAAGTGTGATGGTGTGGGGATGCTTTACTGCTTCAGGGTCTGGGCAACTTGAATTCTGTGCTCTACCAGAAAATCCTAAAGGAGAATGTCTGGTCTTCAGTCCGTAAGTTGAAACTCAAGTGCAACTGGACTATGCAGCAAGACAATGATCCAAAGCGTAGGAGTAAATCCTAGTACTAGAAGTAAGTGAAACACTGATCTCCAGTTATCAGAAGAGTTTGGTTGCAGTTATTGCTGCTAAAGGTGGCACAACCAGATTTTAAGTTTAAGGGTGCAATTAGTTTTTCACATTGGTGATAGGTGATGGATAACTTTTTTGCTTCAATAAAAAATAATAATAAATAAATAATGTATTGAGGTGTTTACTCAGGTTGCCTTTATTTTATGTTGTATTTCGTTTGAAGATCTAAAACTATTTAGTATGAGATATAAACAGGAACAGAAGAAATCAGTATCAAATACTTTTTCACAGCAATGTACTGTGGTTTAGGTACTCACTGGCTTCCTTGGCTTTATCCATATATGTCATGGTGAGCTCTTCATCTACAGGATTATCCACAGGACCCACCATTGGCACAAGCTGTGTGTAGCATGTGCGCTTGAGTGCCTCTTTGGCCCGCACTGGGGACACAAGTGGAACTGTAGGGGGTTCCTGGAAACCACTATCCACCTCTACAGCACCTGATGGGCTTTGATCAGAGTTTTTGGAAGAGTGCTCAGCTTGAAGAGACCACTCCACCCCATTGGGCTGGTAAACCACCTCTCGTCGTGCCACTCCAGGTAAACTCTTCTGCTGTGGAGGCTCCACCCCATCATATGTACCATTAGGAATGGCCCAGGATTGAGTCTGGGAGTATGCAGACATATCAGATGTGCTCTCACAGCCACTCATCTCAGAGTTGTCATCCTGATGGGGTGAGCTTCGGCCAAGGGCTTTGGCTGGGGAGCTGCTGGGACTGCGACGCCTCTGCTTGCGCTGTCTGTCCTGAGCTGCAACATCTGCATCACTGTCCGTCTCACCATAATATGCTTCACTCTCAGGAGGGGATCTCAGCCATTCTGGGCCATTGGTGGGTGACATGAGTGATCCTCTATGGACAGATGACACTTTCGAGGACACTGGAGGAGACAAAGCTCTGAGTGCTGCCCGGTATTCTTTATCGATGCGAGGAGACGGGGCTCGATCCAGTAGGACTACTGATGGGAACCCCACAGGGGCCCTGAAATGAAAATAAATGTTTAAAAATGGTAAATTAAATATAGAGAATGTTAGCTGTCGCATAACACTTTTTTTAAAGCACTAAATTGTACAATTGCTTATCACTAATGGAGATAGAAATGAACGGATTCCTTACTCAAGTAGAAGTGCAAATGCTCCTCTAACCAACATTTTAAAAAATTACCACAAAAGAGAAAGGACTTGACTCTTTAAATCATGCCGATCATGATTTTAATTACTGAAAAGAAATGAACAAGAAATGTAGCAAAACATTTGCCAAGGCTGACTACCAACAGTTTGATCTCTTAAATATTAACTAGCATGATGCAAACTATGGTAATAGCTAGCTGTGTTCCATCTTAGAGTGTTGTCACATTTCAGATTTGTTAAGGGTTTGTGATCAACCGATTGAAGCTCGGATTGAAGTCATTATACCTTAAAAATGTAAAGATTATAGAGAAATATGATGTTTGGAAACGCAATAAGTGGTAAGTATTGGGTTTTTTTTAAGTAGTAAGTAAAAGTATTGAGTAAAAGAAACTCAAGTGAAGTACAGATGCTTGGAAACCGTACTTTTAGTACACTAATTAAGTAAATGTACTTTGATACTTCCCAGCTCTGGTCACTAGGGTATTATTATATAAACTAATGTATATAATCAGATCGTATATAATCAGTATCTATTGATGTGACAACCTTTGCTCGAGATGTCAATAAATGTGGCCAAGAATTACCTTCTGAGAAAAATCTTGGTTGTCTGACCCTGCAAACATCCAACTATGTGTATGCTTGAAATGCTGTGCACTTTTGCCAGCCTAGTGACTATATACAGTGCTGTGAAAAAGTATGTGCCTGATCCGGATTTCTGTTGTTTTTGTGTATATCTCACACTAAATTGCATCAGAAATTAAAGCAAAATCTAAGATAAAAACAAAGGCAACCTGAGTAAACACCAAATATAGTTTTTAAATAATAATGACATTTATTGAAGTTATCCAATACCAACTGGGCCTGTGTAGAAATTTACACACTTTATACATTTTTATTATTACAAATTTATACTTAAATTTACATACTTTTTCACAGCACCGTATTCCTCTAAAAAGATCATCCTTTCATGTTTTTCAGAAGTTTGTTTTTAAGCATATAGAAAGTGTAGCGTGACAGTCAAAATTCACCCTTCATGATTCTGAAGCTTGTGGCCTGAAAAGTGTACAAAAGATATCAGACCTGCCGTGAGCTATGGACAATGCATTTGAGAACTGATACTACTTGAAGCTGTTTCATGCTAAAACATTATATTACAATGTGTTATTAAAAATATAGTGTTTGGTAATGTAATGAATAGAAGGTATAGATTTCTTTTGTGAAAGTAAATATGCTTGAAAGTCATACTTTAGTATAGTAAATAAGTAATCCTACGTAGTATTGTAATACTTCCCAGGTAAGGTAGGTTGGTACCCTCTAGGGAACATCTGTGTATAAATTAACTTATGGTCTATAATTTGCCTTTAATGACAATTGTTGTACGTTAAATAAGGAAAGCTACACTATATATTAACTTTTGTGGGTGAAAGGTGCTAAAGGTATAAAGAAAATCCCATGGACAAGAAAGTACAGTTTGGTACCTTTTTCTGAAAGTGACGCCAGCCTTTTTTAATCGTGTTTTAGACAAACATATACCTTTTAATCCGTAAATGAAGGGTTCCCCGGCCACTGTCGATCAGATTCATGGCCTCAGCGTGAGACAGTTCACCACAAAACACATCATTAATCGACATCAGTTCATCAGACTCTCGTAGACCTGCCCGGCAAGCCTTACTGCGCTTCCTCACCTACACCAGCAGGGGGAGACAGTGTCAACACAAATAACACCTCGCAAACAAAAGTCACACATTTTCAGCAAGTCATTTTTCTCTGCTTACTCATGAGGTCGCTCATTAAAACACATCTTCTTAAAAATATATGTAACAACAGATATTCACACGAAAGTCAAGTTACTTTGAGCAGAATACGTTGGCTCAGCTGATTTCTTCACCAAAGCACCACATGCACTTCATTTTTAAAGCTATAATCAGCAGCTCTCTGTGCAAGGACACTCGAATCTAAATCTGTTACCTGTAATCATTAGACTCTGTCACTCAGCAGGGGACATAGTGAGGATGGAATCAATCCAAGCATAACATTTCAGCAAGTTCACACTAACGCTATTGTCAACTATCAGCTTTATTAGCTATATAAATAAAATAAAAATGTCAATTTGAAGGTAAAATTTAGCATGAAATAACACACACAAAAGCAGTGTCATGTTTTTGAAAGCACAATGCTTCAAAAGTACACGTTCAAAACATGAACATGTTTCTACAGCTGTCTAAGTTTGTTCATCTACTTTCATGTAATTATTTGTTTGTTTGTTTATTACTTCCTCTCTTTCTTCCTTCAATTTCTTTCTGTCTACTATATGTAAATAGTGTGACTGCGTAAATCAGCACTAGCTAATGCTTAGGCTGTGTTCATACTCACACTTTGCTCCAAAGGTGTAATACATAATGATGTTTAATGATGTAATTCTCAGTTTCAAATGGCTGCCCTTACAGTTTTTATATGGATTTTTTTCCCCTCAGTAAAAGTGGGGCAGTGGACAGTTACGCACTGCCAAGCTGCCATTGCTGGGCCCTTGGGCAAAGCCCTTAATCTTTTCTGCTCCAGTGGCGTTGTATCATGGCTGACCCTGTACTCTGACACCTGCTTCCTTACAAGTTGGGATATGGAAAAAAATAAATAAATAAGCATTTCACTGTGCTGTAATATATATATATATATATATATATATATATATATATATATATATATGTGTGTGTGTGTGTGTGTGTGTGTGTGTGTGTGTGTGTGTGTGTGTGTGTGTGACATATAAAGGTTTCTTCTTCTTCATTAATGGTGATCATAAGATTTACATTTTAGCAATAGTTTTTAGTAAGTCCAAACCCAAAGAAGTAACAGACATGCCTCAGACATCATTTACATTTGTGATTATTCTAACACAAGTGAAATTAATCAAATTCAAATGAGCTCATTCTGTGACCGGAAGCAATATGTTATAGATTAATTCTCCTAAAAAGCAAGGACATACAGTAACCTTTAGATTACAGCTCTTGGCTCTGTGTTCTCGTTTGCCATGACGTGCTAGAATCCACCTGTCAGATAGGAGCATGTTGTTCTATCACCCACTTCACCAGCACATGCCAGCTTTATCCATTCACCCTGATATTAGTAACTGCTTCCAACAGTAGGGATTTTCTTTTTACAAAGTGCAGCAGTGTGGTTGATCATCTATAAATAACACAGTTCTTAGTACAGAAGTATTTCTAGATGCTTCTCAAACAAATGTGATGTCCAGTAGTATTGTGTATTGAGAATAATAAGAATTTGTTCATAATACATACAATACTCCAAAATGAGATCAGAATCAAACTAGGGATACTTTCTGCACATATACTCTCACTGGCCACTTTAATACGTACCCATGAACATTCAAGCCAATCACGTGGCAGCAATTCAGTGCTACGCTTGATGCAAGTTACTGTTAACATCAAATGTCAGATTGAGGGAAAAATGTGATCTCAGTGACGTTGACCATGGCATTGCTGTTGGTTGGCTTGAGTGATTACAAAAGTGCGGATCTCCTGAGATTTCCACCCAGAATAGTGTAGAGTTTACACAGAAGGGTGTGAAAAACCAACAACAAAAAAAAACATCCAGTGAGTCGCGGTTCTAGAGGCCGAAATGCCACGTTGATGAGAGAGATCCGAGGAAAATGGTCAGACTGCTTTGAGCTGACAGGAAGGCTACAGTAACTCAAATCACCACTCTTTATGACTGTGGTGAGCTGAAAAGCATCTCATATTGCACAACACATCGAACCTTGAAGGGGATGGGCTACAACAGCAGACGACCACATCAAGTTCCACACCTGTCAGACTCACAGAATCTGGACAGATGAAGATTGGAATAACATTGCCTTTTCCCAGTTTTGGTGAGAACTCTAGTTTCAGATTCCTTTTTTAACTTTTCCATTCGTGAGCAATTTGCACACCATATAACACCTTATATGAAGTCATTCACATTCCAGTTCTCAAAATCATGAACATACACTTCTAATTGGAACAAAAAGCTAAACGTTTAACGATGATTCACCTTGGCTTGATATTTAGTTTTATCTAATGGGCAAAGAATGTGGATTAAATAAACAACACACACACCTAGAGCCAGGGCAGCTGTTCCTTCTCTGCATGGGGCATGTCATGAATTTACCATGTGTTCCCCAAAGAGCCTAAATAAAGTACTCAGCATTTTGTCAGGAGGCAGTTGTCAATCGGCTACACCGGGTTCTTTTTGACAGTGCACTGCTGCTTGTGGTTTGAGTTGAGACCAGGGACTAACATCAAATCATGAAGTATGTAGGAGGAGATGACATTGTTTTTGACTAGCTGTGGCTCACTGGAAGGTTTCAAAGACTAAATGTCACCAAGGTTGTTCCACATGTCTATGTTAAAAGAGACAATCAGGACAGCTGGAGGATCTGAATATTTCATTTAGAAACAGTACTGGCAGTGAGGGGAAAAAAAGGTCATGCCACAAGTGGAAAGACATATAAAACTCCGCAGAGGTGACCTTGTGTCTAACAGAAGAGACTAAAAGTGGAATGTTTTTTTTTAATATATATATGTATCTATATAAATATATAAAATTGTCATAAAACTGGGATCATAAGAGCATGAACACACATTACCATTTATTAACCTACAAGTGCAGACTAGACCATATACCCAACTATGGCTCATCACTCCAAAATAGCTCCTAGATCAGGGAAAATGTACCACACATCATCTAAGTCATCGTTTAGCAGATGTGCCATGGTGTATAAATATACAAAAGCAAATATAAATCTGAGGCTGTAATTTTACTCAGTCCTGAGATAACATCCGCATTTAGACAAGCCATTGGAAAGTTTTGGGTTTCAGAGAACGCCAAATAAAAAGCTGACAATGTGATAAGAGCAAAGAGATATGCTGTAAAGGGCCTGGTTGATCTGGTGCACACAAACTCTCTGACCTTAGCTCAAGAGTGTATCTAAAGTTGAATGGAAACTTGTAAATAAATCTGGCATCACATAAGACTACACATATGACTATCCAAATCTGTGGTTCTTCTAATAGTTCTATAATAGTAATTGTAGTACTAATAATAGCCTATGATACACCATATTATTTTCTTTAATAGCTAATCACTGTGTTCTTTTAAATTCTTTATCATAGTCATGACCAAATGAGTGGTTAAATGTTCAGCAAAATCACAGACACTGATGGATCAACTGAAAAATTCCCTCATCTTCCCTGAAGGTAATACCTAGAGCATGAGTTTGAAGATTAAACCTATTAAGCTCCATAGATTCATTTGAATGGTGTGGGCCTCAATGGTTTGGCTCTCTCTCTCTCTCTCTATCTCTCTCTCCCACACACACATACACACACACACACATGCACACAGAAGACCAAATTTAGCATCCTGAAACAGGATCTACATAACTGTAAATACGTTTACAGTAGTGAAAAGGAGATCATCAATATTGAATGGCCTCTCACCTTAGACACTTGAAGGGGTTGCTTCTGCTCTGTTCCTCCTTGCAGTCGAAACCCCCAAGGAGCTCCACCTGAGAGGGTGACCACTACTTCTTCTGCCACCATTTTGTCAGTATTCGTCTGAATGTGCGCCTCTCTGATCACGCTCAGTCTTCACGTCCCATCCCTGGAACCGTGGCCGTAATCAGTGGCCCTGTGTGCTGCGCTTCTGCCTGTTCAGTTCATTATCAGTGTGAGAAGGTTGGGCAAAATGAGAGGGGGGTAATGGAGTGGGGTGGGGGGGTAATGAAGGATTTCCATGACTGCTCTCTCTCTCTCTCTCTCTCTCTCTCTTCTCTGGAATGCCATGTTGGAGGGTGGGCTGTTGGGGAACATGGTGTGGATTCAGTCCCTCGTTCATGGCCACACTTGTCCTGTCAATCCACAGCTAGAGGATGCTGATAGACCCTCTAAAGATAGCCTAAAAGCCACCTAAAAGGCTTTGGGTTTTGTCTATGATAGCCCTGAGTAAGCAACTGCGATAAGTATATGTGTCTCAAAAGGCTATGGAGTGAAAACATTTTTTGAACTAATATAATACATGTTTTATACAGTTGTTTCTCACATTTTTTTCTCACTTGTTCACTTTAAGTTCTTTTTACAGTGCCTTATATAAATAGCCGATAATATTGAAGTGGGGGGTGGGGGGGTGGATGGGTGGTGAAGATAGCATGGACATAGTCATGGTCATAGCATGGACACTGCATAAAACCAGGCTTTAGCGTGTTATTGAAGGGCGAGAAGACTTTTTTGGCTTTGTCACAAAGCACTTTGTTTGATAAAAAACAAACACTGTTCATCACACTGAGAACAGCATTCTCACGATGAAGCACAGTGGTGGTAGCATAATGTTGTGGGCAAGCTTTTCATTAGTAGTGACTGGGAAACTGAGGGTGAGGGTCGAGGGCAAGATGGATGGAGCTCAGTACAGGGCAATCCTACAACCCCAATTCCAAAAAAGTTGGGACGCTGTGTAAAATGTAAATAAAAACAGAATGCATTGATTTATAAATCTCATAAACCCGTATGTTATTCACAATAGAAGATAGAAAACATATCAAATGTTTAAACTGAGGAAATGTACCATTTGAAGGGAAAAAATCAAGGTAATTTTGAATGTGATGGCCACAACACATCTCAAAAATGTTGGAACGGGGGCAACAAGAGGCCAGAAAAGTAAGTGTTACTAAAAAGAACATTTCCTCAGTTTAAACATTTGATATGTTTTCTATGTTCTATTATGAATAACATATGGGTTTATGTGATTTGCAAGTCAGTGCATTCTGTTTTTATTTACATTTTACGCAGTGTCCCAACGTTTTTGGTATTGTGGTACTTGTCCGTTTAATCTTGACACATCTGTTAAACCCCAAATATCACACACGCCGCTTTTTCAGATCAGGACTGAAGACATGGAGTCATGGCAAATCTTTTTTAAACTATTTTCCCATTTAATTTTTTTTTTAAGTCTAGTTGCAGGATGCATCCACATCTATAATTTTCTTTTCGATGCTGTGAGTGCATTGTCCATTTTCTTTTGCCCAGAAATGACTGTGGACGCAAACGTTTGCCCCTACATGTAATCTATTGGTATGCAGTCCAAACTGTCTAACATTCCTCCTGCACATGTACTTTTGTTTAGAATTTATTATATTTTTTTAAATTAATGAGTACTGTTAGAGCATGGAAGACACTGAAATATGACAAGCAGAAAATTCATCTTAAAGGTTTAAAAATAATTTTTAAAACTGTGTCAAAACTGTGGTTTGCAATATTGCTCACTAGTTTCGATGATTCACATCCGGTTTGCATTTCCCCCAAAATTACCCCACCCAGAACAGGGGTGACATAGCAACTCTGGTTGCTTGGGGAAGTAACAATTCTTTTCCGTGTTTTTATTGCAACAGAGAGTTCTAAAAGTTACAAACCATTCCTTTAGAATATGAATGTTCTGTACATATTCAGTAACCTGCATATCACAGGCATGACTTATATTCAACAAGTAATGATTTGAAAATTATTATTATAATTCATTTATTCATTTTCAGTAAGTGCTTTATCCTGGTCAGGGTTGTGGTGGATCTGGACTCTATCCCGAGAACAGTGGGAATGGGAAAGGAATACACCCTGGAGGAGACGCCAATCCACCTCAAGGCACCATGCATACATACATTCACACTTTTACTCACATCTAAGGGAAAGTTCAAGTAGCCAATTCTGTCTGTATTCTGATTTAAACCTGAAGTGAGCATGGTCTTAACTTTTTTAAATTAAATATGAACATTACTGCGGGGGTTTCCTCCAGGTACTCCGGTTTCCTCCCCCAGTCCAAAGACATGCATGGTAGGCTGATTGGCATGTCCAAAGTGTCTGTAGTATATGAATGCGTGTGAGTGTGTATTGGATTGGCACCCTGTCCAGGGTGTACCCCACCTTGTGCCTGATGCTCCCTGTTGGATAAGCGGTACAGAAAATAGATGGATGTGAAATGAATTAGAGTTAATTAGTTATAGTTAGCTATAATAATAATAATAATAATAATAATAAGTATGCTAGTCCATGTGTGTGTGTGGTTTTCCATTACAAATAGTCATTTATGCCACTAGAGGGAAGAAAATAATAAAAACAACAATGCCAGGCTGAAATGCTGGAGCTGTGCCAATGAACTGACGTTAGAAAACCAGTCACTCCCTAATCCTAATCTACACACTTTCTGTGCGTTATCCTGTGGTGCTCTGTTCACTTACTAAAACCTGAACGAGCAGTTGATGTACAGTTGATGGAGTCTCTGTCTCTCTCTCTTTCTACACGCCCCACCTCGCGTTTTCATAAAAGAAACGACAGCTTTACTCAACTTTCCAGCTGTTTTTTTTTTTTGGCTGTTCCTCTCTGCCACAGTCGGTCAGAGTAGCTGCGCGTTCAGGACGCCAGGTGCGGAGGATTTACGCAAAAAGGACCAAAATGGCAAAAACTCCGACGTTCCTCGCGTCACATTTACGGATTTATTATCTCCTTTTATTCTATTTGATATCAAACCACGTGCTTGGTGAGTCCTACGAACTTTATCCCACACTGTGTTAATTGAGCATTTCCACTTTCACTTATTTTTATTTCATTTGAATATTATCGTTCATAAAGGTTTTTAAACATACAGGTCATTTGAATGACCAGAAAGGTGATTGGACAAGGTGTTCATCATCATCATCATTATGTCCATCATCTTTCCCTATACCCATGTCATTCAGATACATTCATGTATATTAAAAATTGATCCAAATTCACTGCATATGTATACTTGGAATGGAGTGGACTAAGTCAAGTATAAGTCAAGTATGCCTATTGTTTACTCTAGAAATACTATTATACCAAAGAGAAGTTAGCTAAGTGCGAAGTCAATTCTGTTTTCTAATGTTATATGTAATAGCAATAATGAAGTTATTGTAGAAAATTATCTTTGTGTATAAGGGCTTTACAAAGAACCGTTAATGGTTCCTCCACTGAACCCTCAAGGGTGCCATATACTTTGTTAAAATGAATAAAGATTATATATATATATATATATATATATATATATATATATATATATATATATATATATATATATATATAAGAAATATATATATATATATGTATATATATATGTATATATGTATATATATATATATATATATATATATATATATATATATATATATATATATATATATATAAGAAATTTGGATGAGCTAATGAGTGAACTAATGATAACAATTTTAAACTATTTCATGCAAACTTCAGAATTCATCCAAAACTTTTAAAACCAGTCTACGAGCCCCCAAGTGGTGATCAGCGCATGTTAACTCATGTCGAAGGAATCGGTGTGTTGAATTATGCTGTGATGCTATATGAGCAGCAGTGTAAAAAGATGCAGTGGCTTCATATGTCTCAGAGGACGAATCCTCACACTCTCAGACTGGTAGATTTCACTTAAAGCGTAAAAGGTGTACACTCAATGCAGTCGTTAGAGAATTCATCAGCTTAATGTGCACTTTTGAGTTAAATCCAGTTTTACAGTCTCATACAATAACTTTTGAACCTGTAAGGCACCATCGGTTTGCCCCACCCTTCTTTGGGTGGCTCTATATAGAACTCTACTGCAGTGTGTTTTCTTTTTAGAGATTGTTTAAAGTAGAATCATTTTATAAAACTAAAAAAACTACCCAAACAGCCTTTGAAGAACTCCTTTTGCTCCATATTGTAACTATGTACTAATAGCTTATTATTGTAAAATAATCAACAGTGAGCTGGTATGATGCGTCCCAATACTAAGTGGAGTTACTGTTATAACCATGAAGTTGATTATTTTCCAATAACAGCACATCCCAAAGTGTTTTATTCCTCTTATACACCAGCAATGCTAATATTTTTTTTAAAAAGAGTTTATAATTATATTTAATGTTGTTTAACATCTGGGAGACATGTTACTGTCGTTCCTATCCTCACTTATGTTATAGCAGCTATAATGGGTCATTCCCTCACAAGCATGACTTTTTTTCTCTCTTTCTTGATGAAGGAAGTAACATGCAGATATTTATATTACTGAGAAACTTGAAAGTCTCAAGTCCTCTGCCTTAAAGTCTTTCCCTTGTTGGAAATCTTAAGTTACAGCTTTACTTCTGACTGTTACAAAGTGCTGACACTGGAGACTCCTTCCAAAAATGCTAAATAAACATCTCCTTACAGAAAACTTGAGCTCCTTACCAACAGTTACACACAATGTTTAATCTGGATACATTAGGGAATTCAAAACAATTCTCGGCATCGAGGCCATATAAGGTGAAGATATGCCTAGATGCTTTTATTTGTGGCATTATGCCAACCTCAAGACACTGCAACAGAAAAGACGCATCAGTATTAAACCATTTACTTAGCCATTTATTTATTTAATTTTTGATGTATCTCAGATTTAATTTTACATCCCTCTTTGTAGTTGGACATTTTGGGATACTGCCTTTTTCCATTCCAAGATCAAATAACCATCAGTGGGTTTAAAATGATATTCACCTTTGTGATAGTTTGGCACCATCACAATCATGAAATGAGGTTTTATAATCATCAGCCTCTGATAAGATAAATGCCATGAGAAACTGTACAAAATGTGTGCATGAAAATGAAATGCCATTTGTTTTTTGTTTTTACTTTCATCAAATTACTCATATGTCTGGAGAATGTCGTTTGCGTGTTGCTGGAATAGCTCACTCAAAAGTGGTTAAGAGTAGAGTATTTAGTAGATATAGTAGATTAAGGTATGCATAGAACAAACAAACTGCACATGTTCTCTCATCTGTTTCAGGCTCTAATATCTGCACGTCCCGGGGAGCTAGCACGTGTCAGCAGTGTTTGGCAGTGCACCATTCCTGTGCCTGGTGCTTCCAAGAGGTGTGGTTCATACTCACTGTGTTCAATCATAAGACTACATCTGACCCTGTGAACCTGGAGATAAAACATAAACACCAAACAGCAAAAACTGATAGCACCATGTACAGTGTTTACATTGGTCCTTATCTAGGGGAAAAAATGATTAAAGATTTAAAACACTAGCAGTTCCTTGTGTGCTTATGGTTCTGTGCTAGTATCAGGAAAGATTTGAAGAAGGGTTCTATAACCTTCTTTGCATAAAATTATATTATATATATATATATATATATATATATATATATATATATATATATATATACACTGTACAATCAGTTACTGTACAGGAAGTTTGGTTGATGCCTGTCACTCATATTTACTTGCTATGTTGACATCCCACTTTAAGGTAATTCTTAAATTTACTTATAATAAAATTCATCAAAGGCATTGTCTCTGAAAATAACGTCCCATTTTCTTGGATTTTAAAGGGATGATACTATTTAATAATTAATAAATAGTGTCATATTTATATCTTGAATATTGGCCTGAAATAGCATTACGTACAGAGGTGCTGCATCCCAATTTGCATACTTATACCATGCACTGAACGTATGTACTCTTTTTGTGAAGACAAACTACATACTTTTGAGTGTGTAGCAAAAGCATATGCTTAAGTACTGGACATACTAACACGTCATGAAACGAAAGAGAATGCTGTTGCCTGGTTACGCACAGTGTCACCGTAAACAAACTCCTTGTTGCATTTCAGCTTTTCTTCAATCATTATTTCTGATATTTTTTATACGATATCATGTAATTTACCATCGCCTTGATTTATTTTTCCACATTTCATTTACACCTCTATAAAATGCGTCAAACCGTCACAAAACTCCTCTCTCATGCAAGGAGTAGTGGGCAATATTAGCTGAAAAAGTGTCCACGGACCCACACGTTGAAAATCTCCCAGAAACTGTAGACCATGGGATACTTAATTCAACATAATATGATTTGTGGGACACTAATTCTAATTTCTGATACTATTTATTAGGATAGATAGAAGGCGAATTGGGACGCAGCAGTAGTTTTGAGGTGTATTTCTAGTGTGAAATATTGTGCTTACATCGAACTGTCAGACAGTGGTGCAGGGCTAAATACTACTCCTTATTGAGCAGATATTGCACAAGACAAATGTCAGAATCACACATAACAGAAAAATGCCTCTGTTTTTTGCCACATTCCACCCTGCTTGCAAATCTGGTCTCACTTAAAAAAAAAAAAAAAATTGTTACTTCTGAGGTCTGAATGCTGATGTACACAGTTTCTAAATTAAATCCTCACTGCACAATCCTAACTAACTAAACATGAACAGCCCTTTGTGCTGGTTACATACATGTATTTACACTTTATAGTTTTATTTTATTATTATCTTACTAGGCCTATTTAATATAGATAGACTGGTGTTTCATCCAGAGTGTTTTTCTGTTATTTTGCCAATAAAACATCTGCTTAGAAGAAAATCTCCAGTATCTGTGACTCTTTAAATAGGGAAACCTTTCACAATAATGTGTACCACTAAAGTTCAAACAATTAGGACAAAGAGTCGTCTTTACTTTCCTGTCAATCATGCAGCTGATCATTTCAGAGAGCTGTGTTTCTTGTACTGGCATGCAGGTATTCTAGTCCCAGGCAGTATTCTTTTGTGGATGTGGCTCAAAATATGTGATAATAGGTTTTTTATGAAAGAAATGAATGGCTATAGAGCTCAGTCTCTGTGTTTGTATGACACATCAGGATTTTGGGTTAAATGGGCCAGGAGCATCACGCTGTGACTTAAAGGAAAACCTGATAGAAGCAGGATGCAATGGAGAAGAACTGGAGTCTCCCATCAGCCAGTTGACTGTTACAGAGAACAAGCCTCTTAGCGACAAGGCCTCGGGGTCCACCACTGACGTCACGCAGATCCAACCACAGAAACTGCACATCAGTCTGAGGCCTGGTGAGTCTTTAATGTTTTACAGTTACATCTTGGATGAGATCTGAACTCACAACCTTCTAATCGATACCATGAAACCTTAACGACTGAGCCACCATGGCCTAAGCTGGCCTCATCAGTCGAACACATTCATTAATAATGTCTGTGTAGAACCAGTTATTAATTAATCCAGAACTAGTGATAAAGCTTCTAAAAAACTTTACAACCATTATGGGCTACTCTGTATTTGAGTGCAAAAACACCTTTTAATGAATCAGATTCAGGAATCTTTTAAAATATACTTTTATAACCATTTTTGTAAAATGCAATATACTCCAAAAATGCCATCTTAGCAAGTGGAAATACCTTGAATATAGTCAACATTGGAGGAGTCTTTTGAAAACTTCTGTAGGTGGCATGTTCCCAAATTGAAGGAGAAGTCAGAGGTGTAGTGGGTGAACAAGAATGCAGACAGTACAGTTCCAAGGGGTGCTCTAGTGTTGCTAGTCACGACATTTGACAATCAGCCTTTCAACATGACATACTGCGGCCTGTCAGTGAGGTAGTCTGTAATCCAGGCCACAAGGTCCTGGTTCATTTGCATCACAGAAAGCTTATCAGCCAGCCAGAGAGGCAGAACCCTGTTAAAAGCACTAGAGAAATAAAAGAACATGAAATCAAAGAACAGTGCATTGTAGACTCTCCAGGTGTGTGTACGCTCTTTGAAGCAGGTAGATGATGGCATCCTCCACACCAATATCAGCCTGGTTTGCAAACTGCAGCGGATGCAGGCAGTTATGTACCATGGGCCTGAGGTACTGCAGAACCAGGGTCTTCATTACATGTGCCGTTAAAACCACAGGCTGAAGTCGTTGAGAGCACTGGGATGTCCTTTCTTGGGTACAGGGACTATGCAGGATGTCTTCCAGATCTTAGGTACCTTCTTTAGCCTCAGGGAGAGGTTAAAAACATGCCGAAACACTCTTGCCAGCTGCTCTGCACACACTTTAAGCACCTTTGGGTTGATGTTGTCAGGTACTCTGGCTTTGTTAATCCAGGTCTTAGTGAGCTGTCTGTCGTCTCACCTGGCTGGTCGTTATCTTGATGACTTGGGTAGCTGGAGATACGGTGAGGGTGGGGATATGGGGAGGGGGTGATGGTAATGCTGTCTTCCTGGGTGTAGGATGTGTATTGATGTCATTTTCTGTCTTTGCCTTGTCTGCTGGTGAGAAGAGGTAGGCTGTGGCATGTCAATCTTGTGGTGTAGCAGGAAAGCCTGTGAAGGAGGGGGCAGCTGAGGTGTGAAAGGGGACAGCCATCTTGGAGGTGTGAATGGGGACATTTGAGGAGGTGAAGGGATGTTCAGCCTGCATTGGTGAGTCAAACCTGTTGAAAAACTGGTTTAACTCGTTGGTGCAACCCTTTGTCCCCTCAATTGTTCCTTATTGTCAATTGTCCCCTCAATCCCCCCCCCCCCACACACACACACATACACCTCTCTCGGATTGTTCTGTTGCAGCTTCCCTCAATCATGTTCTTATATCAGTCTTTAGCCTGCCTCAGCTCCCTCCTCAGCTTCTTCTGTATTCCCTTCTTGGCCTCGTCAGTGTCCACTGCCATGAAGGCTCTCTTCGTTCTTTTCAGCGGGGCTTTGATGTCCCTGTTGATCCAAGGCTTGTTGTTGGGGAAGCAGCATACCTTCTTGGTGGGGATAAGAATTGTAACCTTATAATTGTAACCTTTTAATTAGAAATACTAGAAAAATTTATTATTCAAGATATTTTCACTGTGCACAATGATTTTTTTCAGCGTATTGAAAGACCTTTTCATACTTTTGCATCTAACTGTATATATGTTTGTCATTACAACTCACAGTTAGCAGTCAACTACTTCTCACATTAGCGTCCTTCTTTCCATAGATGACTCGCGGACATTCACGCTGCAGGTGCGGCAGGTCGCAGACTACCCTGTGGATCTGTACTATCTGATGGACTTGTCCTACTCCATGAATGATGACCTAACACAGCTGAGAAAACTGGGAAATGGACTGGCTGAGGAGATGAGCAAAACCACCAGTAACCTGCGTATGGGCTTCGGTGCTTTCGTGGACAAACCTGTATCACCGTATATGTACATCTCCCCACCAGAAGCTGTGAAGAACCCATGCTACTCGTGAGTGAATAACCGGACTGGGAGAACCTGGCATAACACATATAACAGCTGCTACATATAATGGCTGTCTTGTAAACCTTAATAAGATGACTGTGTGTGTGTTGACAATGTTTTGGCTTAACTTTTCTCTGTATTTTCCATTGTGTGAGTGACCAGAAATACATCTAACGACGTGTGACACTACGTACCATACAAGTAACCGTTAAAAGTCTTACTTGAGCATGGTTATTTAAGGCACGCATGTCAGTCATGACTCAGCGGCTTCATTAAGGGTTCAGGGAATGACTTGCACTCTTGCCACAAGTTAGCTGATCTAAATATACTCCTCTGTGCTTTTTTATCCCCCTGGCAAAACTTGTGCTGACTGTGTCAGGATACACATTCAGAGGTGTTTAATTTGAAAAAAAAACAGTCCACAGTCCAAATACAGGCAAAAAGATAATTAATGCTGGAAGATAAAAAGTGATAGGTCTGCAGAATAACATTGGAATGAATTTGCAAAGACAAACTTGTAACATTTTCTATGAAGCTCATATTCCTTATTCACTATAACTGTGCTTATAATCTTTGTAAATTGGTAATGATTCATTGTTAGCATTTTTATTCACTCTAATAATGTCTCATGAAGCTCTAATAATGTAGTATCAGTTAAGTTATGCAATAACATTAGTGTCACTATTAATTACAATGAGTTAACTCGGAAATTGGGAACTCAGAACGTAAGCTAGCCAGCTAACATTACTGATCATGAGTTGATGATGTTTTTATTGTTTTAAAACAGTGAACTGTATAGCCAGTTTTATAGATTTAACCACCCAATGTGTCTACAGTATGTTGATTGATCTAAAGGAAGTGATCATTTATTTACCACTGACATTTTGAGCTACCATGTTGACATGTCATCATATGCTGAACTCGTGGTTGAGTTGACGTTCCGGACTTTCCAATAATTATAAAGCCAACTGTATAATAATATCAGTATTAAAATTTTCTCTCATAATATTGATGGTTCCAGACTTACATTCCATACTGGTAACAATACACCTTTCCTATTAATTTGACTGTAGTTACCAAATAATTCATAGTTTTAGATGTTTTAAAGGTAAATAACTGAATAATGACCCAGGGGATTAAGTGGTTAAGTGGTCCATCACCCTGTCAAGAACACTGAACATTGGGCTTAGTGGTCAGCATGTTTGCCTCACACCTCTGGGGTTAGGCGCTCAATTCCCACCTCCACCCTCTGTGCACAGAGCTTGCATGTTCTCCCCATGCTTTGGGATTTTCCTCTGGGTACTCTGGTTTCCTCCCCCAGTCCAAAGACATTTGTTGCAGCATCTCTAAATTGTCCATAGTGTGTGAATGGGTGTGTAAGTATGTGTACGATTGTGTCCTGCAATGGGTTGATGCCCCGTCCAGGGTGTCCCTCACTTTGTGCCCCGAGTCCTCTTGGATAGGCTTCAGGCTTAATGGATGGTATACAGTACTTTTAGTACACGGTTTTAAACATGGCTTGGGATGTGATAGCCAAACTGGTCCAAAACCGCAAGCTATTTTACAATTAGCAATGTCTGAAAGCATAGTGGAGAATATCCTGTAGGATAGAATCCAAACAATAAAGCTTAGGGGATGCATGACAGCTAAAGTGCACTTTGTAGGGAATAGGGAATAGGCGTGGTGTCAGATCCTAAATCAAACATAAAACTAAATCTCAGCTATTTCTCCTCTAATGGTGACAGGATACCATACAAATGCCAGCCGCAGTTTGGCTACAGACATGTTCTGTCTCTGACGGATGAAGTGAGCCGCTTCACAGAGGAAGTAAAGAAGCAGAAGGTATCTCGGAACAGAGACGCCCCTGAAGGAGGCTTTGATGCCATCATCCAGGCAGCCGTATGCAACGTAGGTTAACTCAAAAGCTCCAAAATACATGATGCAACTGGAAAAAAAAGCTGCTATTTATATTTTCACTGCTTTTCTTTTGCATCCCTTGTCAGGAGAAGATCGGTTGGCGTCCGGGTGCTTCTCACTTGCTGGTGTTTACCACAGATGCCAAGACTCATGTAGCTCTGGATGGACGCTTGGCTGGCATTGTGCAGCCTAACGACGGCCAGTGTCACATGGGTCCAGATAACGTGTACAGCATGTCCACTACAATGGTACTACCTTATAACACTTTGATTTTACATGACAGCGTTTACATTGATGTTAATGTAGAAACTTTGTCATTTTAATATTTGTATATTATCCCACAGGACTACCCATCTCTGGCACTGATCACAGAGAAGATGTCAGAGAATAATATAAATCTCATATTTGCTGTGACCAGGCCTGTACTGTCACTTTACAAGGTAGAATTTAAGACTACTAATGTTTTGTGTCAACACAAAATGTGTTTTAGTGTTTGATATTGAAACTAAATATTTACCAAATGAGTTTTGGTGTCTAGAACAGTCCTGTTTATTGAATTTATTTTTTCGAAGGTTTGGACAAGCAACTAGCATGACTGGAGAGCAACCACAGTTACTTTTTATTTTTAACCATTAAATGATTCATTCATGGCTATAAATAAGACAATTTGAAGTTGTTTCACATTACCACTTCTGACTAATGCCACAGACTCTGAACAGATGAGACCCCTGTTTTTAATTTGATGTGGTGAGAATAAAAGCATACGTCACTGTCCATTTGATGTTTTTTTTTAAACATCAAAAACTTTAAAAATAAAATTGTTTTAAAAAAAAATACTCTATTAGATTTTTTTCAATCTAATACCAAGACTAATATTCTGATACTGATACTGTACAATTCTTCTTGTATGTATAAAAAGGAGAAATTTGCAATTTCAACTGTGAATATTTGCATAAGGTGAATATCATGAAAATGAACAATAATTATTTAATTATTGTATAGTTTTAAATTTTCAAAGGTACAAATTTACTCAATCCAACCAGACTGACTGACTCTTCAAAGCCAACCTGACTCTTTAAATGATTAAATGGTTGTATGTGATATAAAAACCTGAGCAAAAAAAAACATAGTAAAATTGGATCTGCCCAGATCTGGCCATTTGCTGACAAGATAACATGCATGAAACAAGGGTTAATGAGCATATAATTTGTGTTAATTACACAACGTGCTAAATTAGCCACATCCAATAGCACAAATGGTTGCTGAAACAGCTTCATTTAGCACTTATTTTTGCACTAGTTGCTTATAGTGGGATTGGTTTATATTTTGTATACAGGTCTACAAGAAATTGGTGTTCTTATTATACTCTTCATTATGCTTCCTCTCTCTCTCTCTCTCTCTCTCTCTCTCTCTCTGCTGTTTTTCTATTCTCTTCACAGAATTACAGTGATCTGATACCCGGTACTGTGGTGGGGACTCTGTCTCAGGACTCACGCAATGTGATCCAGCTGATCCAAGACGCCTACACTGTAAGTGTGTTACAGTGGTTGCTTAAAGTAGTTTCTGTGTTATCATACCAATTTGTTTTCCATTTTGAGTCTAGGTTGTTGCTCCAATTGACTCTACATGCTTTATTTTTATGTAAGCGCTAAGAAGCACATTGGATTAACACCAACATATTAGCTAGTTTGATGGGTGGAAACTGTTGTCACTTATTTTCTACTCTTTGAGACAGAAATAAACACAGCTACACTGATGATGGTGCAATAGCGCAACAGGAAATACCAAGGAAAAAACTTCCGGACTCAATTTTGGTCCAAACTTGGCAAAACACTATTTATCTGACTTCCTGCCCCAGTTTTAAGGATGTACACTTTTCTTTGCCACCCCATTTCAACATAAATAAGCTACTTCACCCACATATTAATGGAATACAACTGGATTGGAAAATTTATCTGTAAACATAAGAAGAAATAACTCAGCTCTGGCTACTAGATCCAAATAAGATGGTTCACATATCTCTGTATAACTAGTACAACAATATAATGTTTAGCAAAACTAATTAATTACCGGACTCACCAAATTTATTGCTCTTCTTAAAGAAAAAAGAGGAATTAGCCGATATAAGCACTGTCATACAAGAACACATAAACACACTGATAAGCTCTACTGATCCTCTACTAATATATTAATAGAAAATCTATAAAGGAAATCTTATAATTTGTCGTTACGAAAATATCACTGCGCTGATCCATCAGTTTTAAAAAAAATCACAACTTGCGGTTCAGGTTTCCGTAGTTTAGTATCTGCCATGTGCCAATATTCAAAAGATTGTCTTATTTGCATTTTGAGTTCTGCATGTTTGCATTTTGATTTCTGATCACTGTCCACACCCACTCTCATTAACTCTGTGCTTTCACTCCGTATTTTTGCATTTAATGATATTCATGAAATGAATGCGCGTTTGTAAATAAAATCTAATTGTCTTTCACGGACAGAAACTTCGATCTAAGGTTGAGCTCGAGCTCCTGAACGTGCCTGAAGAATTGAGCTTGTCCTTCAATGCCACATGTTTAAACAACGAGTTTATCCCTGGACTCAGGTCTTGCTCTGGGCTCAAGAGAGGAGACCAGGTTAGTTTCTTATTCTCTATGCTCATATAAACCCTCTCTCTCTCTCCCTCTCTCTCTCTCTCTCTCTCTCTAACCTCTCTGTGTCGCTGGTCAAATTTCTTTTTAACAGCTCATTTCAGAAGTAGTTTACTACATTCCTATTTCCCATAAAAAGTTTACTCCTCCTTATTCACTCATTCCACATTGCAGAATTTGTTCTCACATATCCCAAATAAGGAAGAACTAAAAAGAACAGAAAAAGGCCTTTCTGATGTATGCTCACCATGATAAATGACTTGTGTTAAGCTATGTGGTTCACAGCCTGTTATTTCAGTCAGTGATTAAACACCCATTTGCACGTAGGTTTCATACAGGAAGGGTGGGAAGAAGTTGTTACTCATTTTGCTGAGTATGTCTGGCAATCAGAAGTGTCTGTTTCCTTCAGTTTATCCTGTTCTCCTCATGTGAATCATTTTGTCCAGCATGATAACTCAGCCGGTCTGTCAGAACATCCCATCATGCTGTTCCCCGCTCACTCATGTCTGTAAACTGGGAAATAAAAATGAGTCACTGTCTGCATGCACCTGGATGCATGGTTAATATTTAATCCAATTAAATTTTAACAATAGGCATTATCATGAAGCAGCTTTACAGCTGTAGGTTTAGATCCCTAATGAACAAGATGTGCCAGACGTGACAACTCTGAGGAAAAATTCCCTGAGACGACATGAGGGAGAAACACTGAGAGGAACAAGAATCAAAAGGAATTCCCATCTTCTTCTCCCTGACACTGGATAGTGAGATTGTAAATCATTACTGTGCAGTGGATATAAAAAGTCTACACACCCCTGTTAAAATGGCAGGTTTAGGGAAAAAAAACAAAAAAAACTTACAATAATCTGGTTGAAGAAGTATGCACACCCCTAAAGTAATACTTTGTTGAAGCAGCTTTTGATTTTATTACACCACTCAGTCTTTTTGGATAAGAGTTTTGACTTGGCAATATATTTCCACTCTTTCTTAGAAAAACATTCTAGATCTATCAAATTGTAAGGGCATCTCCTGTGCACAGCCACTTCAGGTGATCCCACAGATTTTTTTTTGTTGGATTCATTGATCGTCTTTTGGTTAAGCGATTCCTTTGTTGATTTGGATGTGCTTTGGGTCATTCATGCCAAAAAGTGAAATTCCTTTTCATCTTACTAGCAGACACCTGAAGGTTTTGTACTAAAATCGACTAGAATCGACTAGCTATTCATGATTCCTTCCAAATTGATAAAAGCCCCAGTTCTGGCTGAAGAAAAGCAGCCCTAAAGCACGATGTCGCCACCACCATGCTTCACCATGGGTATGGTGTTCTCTTGGTGATGTGCTTTTATTTTTGCACCAAACAAACTGTGATAAACTTTAACGATGGGCAAGGAACCTCAACTGCCTTAATGAGCAAAGCAGGGCGGTGGCACTGGAACTACTCCGGTGTCCCTTCCAGGACAAACTGCTACAGCACCACAAGGTCTATCACAGCCTCTGTGCCGTGTCCCTCGGCCAGGAACCACTTCCAGCAGGTGTACCTGCGCTTCTGGGCGAAGGGAAACGGGCGGCTGAGCTCGCTCGCTGAAGGTCAGCGACTGAAAGTGCTGATGGTGTTGTTCTTGGGTTCGGCTGAGCCACTGCAAAATCAGCTGTTTCAGGTCTGGATACTCCAGCATGTTGGCAACCGATAACTGTTGGGCCGCGAGTTGGACTTCGCCGGACAGACGCGGCAACAGGCAGCTCCACACCACTGCCAAGAAGGTCATCCTGGGGTCCCATCTTGGTGAGGGCGATGTGGGGTGTGACCACGGCGGCCGCTGGGGCCGCGGCTGGAATACCGGCCTGCTGTATCAGACCCTGGAGTACCCGCTGGTCCTCTGCCTGGGGGTCGAGCAAGTCTTTAATCCACTGCTCTTGATCACGAAGCAGATGTAGGGAGGCCTGATGTCGGGTCTGGTGGAGGTTGGCGAGGGAGGTCCGCCAGCGGTGAGGCCTCCCTGACGGCGACTTCCTTCTCTCCCGGGTTTTGGCACCAGTGCGATAAACTTTAACGAGAAGCAAGGCGGAGGCAGACTTGCAACAACTTAGCTCTCTTTATTTTGCTCCTTTTTTCCTTTTTTTCCCCACTTTTCAGCATTCACTTTCATGCACACATGCACACACACATACACACACTTGCGCCGTGCTTGTGGCTCTCTCTCTCGAAGCGCATGTCTCTCTCCATCTCATACTTGTCTCGTCTCACTGCAACAGAGAACCATCATTAAGACAATTCCCCGCAGGTGTGCATTCCTTACTACTCGCCTTCTCTGGCTCCGCCCTCCATTCACAAACCGGTGCCCGTACACACCCCTGCCTCCACACAAACTTTTTGGAATTATGGAATTGTTATACCTTTTGGAATTGGTCTCATCAGACCATAACGCATTTTTCCACATGGTTTGGGGAGATTTAGTTGAGCATGGACATTTTTTGTAAGACAGATTTTAAGTACAAATCTACATTATCCAGGTGAGATTATTCACACACACACACACACACACACATGCAGTTTATGTATGTAACAATACATCACATTATTATTGTGTATTTGCTGTTATTATAGGTATCTTTCAGTGTTGAGGTACGTGCCAGGGGCTGCCCAAAGGAGAGGACCAAAACTTTCACTATCAAACCCGTGGGCTTCAAAGACACACTCCAGATCACCGTTGACTTCGAGTGTGAGTGTAAGTGCCAGGCTCAGGGGCAGCCCGACAGCCCTAAGTGTCACCAAGGCAATGGCACCTACGAGTGTGGCATCTGCCAGTGCCATGCAGGACGACTGGGTCCGAGGTGTGAGTGCGCCGAGGGTGATTACAGCCTACATGAGCAGGATACATGCACTGGCCCTAACAAAGTGATCTGCAGTGGGCGCGGGGACTGTGTGTGCGGTCAGTGTGTGTGTCACAACAACGACTTTGGAAAGGTCTGGGGGAAGCGGTGCGACTGTGATGACTTCAGCTGCCTGCGTTATAAAGGAGAGCTGTGCTCAGGTAAGAGACTTTCATATTCATTTCTTACTACTACAACAAGATGGCTGCCTGTTCACACTATGACAAACTGTATGTAAACTGGGATTGGGTTTATAGTCACAGTTTGGCCATTTTTTCGTTATTGTAAGAACAATTTGCAAGTTATTGCAAATTTTTTTAAGAAGCTGGGGGGAAAAAAACGTATGTACACCGATCATAACCTCACTAATGTGCAGTAAGCTACACAAACATGAGTGGCTTGCTCTTACACGTAAACATTGCGGCAAAAATGATTTTTTAAAAATTATTGTTCCTTTTTTTTTTCTGACTTAGAAGAGAGAATTTTGCGCATTGTGGTTTCTTTGTGGTAATATGACAAGCTGCATAATTTTTGTCTTGTTAACTTCAAGATGAGAATAAAAGAAACACTGGTGAAAGAATAACTGTTTATAGCTGCTATAATGTAAACGATAACCGGAACTATTTTGTCTTTCGGTCCACAACATTAATGGTAACTATAAATGGATAAAAAGCATGACATTCTTATTAATTATCTCAAAAATATCATTGTTGGCAAATTTACTAAGAAATAAGAGAAATAAAACACTTAAGAATGTGCTGTTATTGGAAAACAATCAACTTCAGGATGGTAATATAATCTGTTGTTTATCCTTTTCCTATCAGAGCATGCCTTCATGTGTTTTATTCCTTATTCATTGACCTGCCAGTAGTGGGAAAATCTTTAAAAAAAAAAAAAAAAAAAAAAACCACCATGTACTCAAAAACCATTAACTCTCAGGTTCTTTTTTTTTTTTTAAGGTTTATTTGAAGTATTTCAGTATGGATGAAATTGTCAGTGTTCTCCTGTGTTTCATGAAGACCTCATTGGAGAGGAGTTACGTGGAATAACACAATAAGTGTCTCTTTATGTAGCAAACATTGGAAATAAACATACCATGTAGAAGGGTGTAGACCCGGCAGTGTGAGTGTGTCGAGTGTGTTTGTGTTATTGGAGCTGGTCAGCAGTTCATGTAACGTAGTGGAATGTCTCAGCAGAGACCACTCCTTCAGCTGCGGGGTAGAAATATAACTGCGTCTCATTCTACTACCCTTAACGTCAGCTTTAAATACCATCTGTCTTTTTGTTTTGTCTATCTGGCTTTAACACTGAAATAGTATGTTATTATGTTTTCATTCTAAACAGGCTTGCTTGCTTGGACGCTTTGCATTACTCAGTAATCACAGCCATATTTACCTTATTCCCTAAACATTCAGTGATTATAGTGAACATGCCTTTCTGCATTACTACACGCCGATGATGTCATAGCACTAAAATAGCTGGACGCTTTGAGGGAGGTGAGTGGGTTTCAGACTTATTGAGCTGGAATGGGATTGAGGTCTTTATGTGGGATGCATGATTATAGGCCATGTGGTGTTTCTCATGTGGTATTGACTATTTGTTTTTTTCGTGTCTAAGTTATTTTCCTCAGGTTGATCTGAGTGTGTTATGTAATTGTCTTGAACATGAACTGGAAAAAAAAAACAGTGCAAAAGTTTGGTTCCCCTAAGGTTTTTTTTTAATGTGGCATGTGTGTGCACCAAATCCAAATAATAATAATTTAAAAAACTGCCATGACTCTCTCACTGTCCAGACCTGATTTGGAAAAGGCTGTGTTTTAACACATGGAGGTTTTTTTTTTTTGGAAATAAAATAAGGAATGCATAATTTTCAGTTGCTTTTGTTTGATTTGTTCATCACAAACTGCTGAAAGTCTGTAAATTTTGACAATAAAGCTGATTTGCACTGGGGGTTGAATAATTTTGATTATAACTGTATAAGATTTTAGAGTGATCCAGATCCAGAGTACCAATTACATCTTTTTTTTCTTTAAAATATAATGACAAGATGTTAGAAAATATTTACATCACATATTTTATATATATATATATATATATATATATATATATATATATATATATATATATATATATATATATATATATAAATTTTAAAGCAATCCTTTGAACTCATATAATTTTACACACTGATAACATACACTGATAAGTTTTTGTTAATTGTGATAATGTGAAAATTTCTGTCTTATTCAGGTTGCTTTAAGGGTGTACAAACTTTTGAACTCAACTCTTGGACATGGACCAATGTGCTTTCATTTGCAACACTGGCATCCATTTAAATGAAACATTCAAAAACAGGGTTGTTACTATGCTTTATGTGAAATTCCAGAGATTCCATAACATTTCCATTTTTAGTAAACCATGCCATGTACAATGAGGTTAAAGCATTCTGGCATTTGGACAGCAGTGTTGTTCTTCTGGGATTTCATTCTCTAAACCGTATCCAGCCTAAAAGGACAGCTCGGCCATGAGCTTTGTTTCTGTGCATGTGTGGAATGTGCAGCTCGTCTACATGGTGTATTTTTACAGGCAAACTATTAACTAAACAGACCTAAATATTGCGTGCTTTCACAGAAAACATTACAAGACTGATGTTCTTCACGTGTGCCGTTGAGTATCAGTAAATCTTTAGCAGCTTTATACCGTTCACCTCAGGCAGCAAACACTCTTTCTTTCATTTACTGAAACGCATATCTACTGTATGATCTCAACTGTTCACAATCTGGTGATCTAATTCCTGGCTAGCATGGTCATATTGATGTTACGGATTTGCCTTTTACAGGTCATGGGACATGCTTCTGTGGTTTCTGCCAGTGTTACCCAGACTGGTCAGGGGAAAACTGTAACTGCTCCACCCGCACAGATACCTGCATGTCCAGCCTGGGATTGCTGTGTAGTGGCCGTGGTCAGTGTGTGTGTGGAAGCTGTGAGTGTACTCAACCCGGGGCTTATGGCTCAACCTGTGACAAGTGTCCCACCTGCCCTGATGCCTGCACTATGAAAAAGTGAGCTACCTTGACCTGGTTTAGAAAGCTGAGACAAATATTTTGACTTTTAGACACTGAAATGCTAAGCACAAACTTCGGCCTCTGTATCTGGCTGGTCGTACAGCCTGAAATAATTATGGCCTCACTCCTCACTGGGACTAAATAAATAAAAAGAGTTTGTTAACTTTTTAACAGCCTCTTATTGCAAATGTTTAATATGAAGCCAACTTCACTGTGGTGAAATGTACCC
Organism: Ictalurus punctatus; assembly: GCF_001660625.3. Lineage (NCBI taxonomy): Eukaryota > Metazoa > Chordata > Actinopteri > Siluriformes > Ictaluridae > Ictalurus > Ictalurus punctatus. The sequence continues at coordinate 25,504,273 of NC_030428.2, forward strand.
ATAATTTTGAAAACCACTCTCATTATGCTGATATACAGAGACATAATTTGGAGACTCTTTAATAAATTTAATTTTGTTAAATGGTGAAAACAAGCTTTCACAAATTTACTACATACCCGTCGGTTGTATTATTTGCCACATACAATCTCTGTCCCTTTCAGCTAAAGGGTGCTGAATTCATCTTTTTGCCTAAACACGGCCATATTTCATGCGATACAGGGTCTCAACATACAGAAATCAAGATTTCACATATAGGAAGCAGAAAAAGAATTAACCTGTCACTGCAAACGATTCATAAATTTGACCACGGAGCTTCATCTCGTCAACACTCACATCATTTTCCATCTTGTAAAACTTATAATAAAGACACACTGTTTGGTGGATTTCGTTTGCTAAATTAAATATTCAGAGCCAGAGTAAAGTGTCTTGCATAAGTATTCACCCCCCTTGAACTTCTCCAACTTTTGTGGTGTTTCAACCTGTAACTGAAGTGGATTTAACTGGGATTATACGTCATGAATCTACACAAAATAACCCGTAATATTGAAATGGTGAAATGGGAAATGAATATAGTTTGCGGAATTATTTACAAAGAAAAAAAAATGTAAAAGTTAAATATTTATGGAATTCACCCCTTCATTCACTTCTGTTCTAGCCAGTTGCTTTCAGAAGTGACATAATTAGATGAATGGGGGTCAGCGGTGTGCAAGTAAAGTGTCATTTGATCTCAGTATAAATACATCTGTACCTAGAAGAACTCAGAGTTTGTGACATGAAAACCAAGGAGCTATCAAAAAGAGTCCAAATCAAAGTTCTGGAAAAGTATCCATCAGGGTTTAGTCTTGAATATTTAAATCTGTGGTAACACTTAACAATAACAGTACATGAATAATCATGCATTAAAACCTGAATCAATACTTACTTAAATATGAACTAATGATGAGTCAAGGCATGTACTAATCACCAACTAATGAAGAGCGAACCTTAACTACAACTTACTGAGTCTTATGAATTTATATGTGAATAACGACCACCTTAAATACATGTTAGTACATGTTTATATTGATAAAAAAGAATATGAATTTAACGTGCATAATTTCAAGTTGTTTATATAATTAACCATATGCAGCTGCGTACACAAACGTCATGAGATGGTGCTGGATTAGGTTCATAATTTACACTGATCCAACTTATTATTAGTGCGTCTTTCTATGTTCGATAAGGAGGATCAGTGTAAATTATGTTTAATTTAAGTAATCCAGAACGTTCATGATTAGTACATGTCTTAACTCATCATTAGTTCATAGTTAAGTAAGTATTAATTCAGGTATTAGCACATGATTATTCATGGACTATTATTTTAAAGTGTTAGCAACTCAGTTATTAAAAAATTGAAAGAAGAATCATGACTTTGCCTAGAGGAGACCATCCACCAGAAGTCAGTAAATGGGGAAAGAAGGGATTAGTCAGAGAATCAAACAAGATACCGATGGTAAATTTGAAGAAGATGGAGTGAATCATCCTGGATATTCCGGTCAACGGGTTGAATATTTATGCAAGGCACTGTAAAGAAGCAAATGTTGGTGGCCAGGTTGACTCATTTTGGTTCAAGTAGAGCGAAACTGTGTGAATTTGATCTTTTTTTGCCTGTTCCTGTGCAGTAGTGACTTGCAATGTGTTTTTTGTGTGTTATGTGACTTGCTGTGTGATGTCTACAGGGATTGTGTGGAGTGTAAGCATTTTCAGAGAGGCAGGCTCCTCGAGGATGAGAGCTGTGCCCGAATTTGCAGAGACGAGATTAGGCTGGTTGATGATCTGGGTAAGAGACAAAACTCTAGTCTGTATGTAACATAAGGCTGATGATAAATGTCTTTCAAATGGCAGTTCATATGGCAATAGGGGTGGTTGTGGATCAGGTGGTAGAGCGGGTTGTCCACTAATCGTAGGGTTGGCGGTTCGATTCCCGGCCCATGTGACTCCACATGCCGAAGTGTCCTTGCGCAAGACACTGAACCCCAAGTTGCTTCCAATGGCAAGTTAGTGCCTTGCATGGCAGCTATGCTACCATTGGTGTGTGTGAGTGTGTGTGAGTGTGTGTGAATGGGAGTGAATGGGAGTGAATGGGAGTGAATGGGAGTGAATGGGAGTGAATGGGACACAGTGTAAAGCGCTTTGGATAAAAGCGCTATATAAGTGTGCCATTTACCAAATGACTTTCTGGTGTTTTCCTGCTCTACAGTTTTGCATGATAAGAATGCCGTGAACTGCACATACAAGGACGAGAACGATTGTGTCCAGAGGTTCCAGTATTATGAGGACAACAGCGGGAAGTCCATTTTGTCTGTGGTAAAAGAGCCAGGTAACAATCCCAGCACTTTCAGGCTGCATTTTTACAGGTTTGCGTGCGACTTACTAAAAAAAGAAATGTGCACATGATGTTCGAGAATAAATTCAAGTAGAAAATAATAATTAAAGACAACCTGAAATCAAAATCTACAATTTGTTTTACATGGTTAGCTCATGACCATGATTAGATTTAACTATGTTTCGTGTGTACGATTCACTTCAAAAGACAAAATTCTTCTTTGTATATAATTGCAGCAACTTCAGACTTTTGAACATTTCACTGTAGAGTAGCGATGTGTCGTTCACAAATGGGGCGGCTATTCGAAGATAGCATCCGGATGTGGGCCACTTCAGGCAGTGATACGTCACTTTCGGCTTTCTTTCGACCTGGACAAAATGCATACGAGCCTGAAGTGGCCCACATGTAAAATAGCAAATATGGCCCAAATATCCCAAATCACAAGTGGGCCTTTTTAGGCAAAGATGCGGTGCTCACGATATGTGCAATGTGTAATCTGGATGTGACCCTAAAGTGGCCCATGTGGTAAATAGTAAATATGGCCCAAATATCAGAAAACAAATGAGTGCCACCTTTGGCAGAAATGTGGCACATTGCTATGGCTTGCTTGTGGCCCAAATCTGGGAAACAGGACCGGCCCACCCAGGTGCCATCATTCCACTTGGTATGTGGGCCGGATGTGAGGGCCAGAAGTGTCAGGTGTGGGCCAGATCTGGGCCACAGCAATTTTGCTACCTGGGTTTGAACCGACTCTTTTAGTTGAACCCTGAAAACTACTAACATACAGTATCTCACAAAAGTGAGTACACCCCTCACATTTTTGTAAATATTTGATTATATCTTTTCATGTGACAACACTGAAGAAATGGCACTTTGCTACAATGTAAAGTAGTGAGTGTACAGCTTGTGTAACAGTGTAAATTTGCCGTCCCCTCAAAATAACTCAACACACAGCCATTAATGTCTAAACCGCTGGCAACAAAAGTGAGTACACCCCTAAGTGAACATGTCCAATGTATATTAGAAGTTATATATCCTTTTTTTGTTTTTGTTGTTCATGTAGGCAATACAATTACTCTTACAGTTTAATTTAATAAAAATAACTAAACAGAAATGGCACATTTCAATGAAATTTCAGGCCTAGTCAGGCAAAGAAGAACAATAACATTGTCCAGATTAGAAAAAAAAAAGAAGTTGATTCTTGCTGGTGAGCTGAGCCAAGTAATCTGACTAACTGAAAACAGTTGGAATTTCCATCATTGCAACAGTCAAAGCTGGGACAAACATAATTAACCAAAAGACACGTCAAGATGCTGAGCACAAACTTTTGCCTCAGCTTTTGACTCACTACCTCCATTCCCATACTGAAATACAGTATACATGGCCTCATCTGCCATCCGAAACATTCAATAGCCTTTTTTTTAATGTTGTGCTGTAAATATCTAACACTATCTAACAATATCCAACTCTACTGTAGTAAAATTAAGTCATACATTTAAAAGCATTCTCATTATTATGATATACTGAGACGTGATATTGAGAACCTTTAATAAATTCATTGTGTTGTTTTTGTCGAATGGTGAAAAATAACTTCTACACATTGACTACCTGTCCTTCGGTTGGACTAATTTGCACACAAATCTCTGTTCCTTTCAGCTATATCATACTTGTGAGTGCTAAATGAATCTATTTGCATAAACACGGCCCTGAGTTTTGCACTTTTGGGTAGAAATGCACCAAAACAGACATGCACATTTTTGAAGACCAAATCCTCCATAGACCCTGTTTGGGAAATTAGCTCAGACGTTTAGTAGGTGTTTATGATTACACACGTTTTAAGCAAATAAATGATGAAATCACTACCTCAGACAGACACTTAGACCAACAAGCGTATGTGGCAGTGGGTGCTGTGGTTAAACCTAACGAATGAAGAATGTGTAACAGTGTGCTGTGTGATAGTTAAGCTCGGGTTGACTATCAGACTGCGTGTGTGTCTGAGCCTATGCGCATTTCTGCTTCTGAAGCGGCAGTGGTGAGGGTGTGGGTCGTTAAAACGGCAAATGGCTGGAGCCTGCAGTGAGAGCTGAGCCCCTTTACTTTAACAAACCCACATGTGAAACATGGGCTCCATTAAACACTCAAACACACAGGCCAGGAACACGGAAAGGAGACCGGTCTAGTAAAGCAAGGCAATAAACAGCATCCGAGCTACTGAGGAACACGCTGACATTGCACAATGTGCATGTGTAATCACACAGGAAGAGGCAACACACATCTACACACATTTGATATAAGTATGACACTGCAAGGAAGTTCATTCCGTGGGTCAGTCGACTTGGTTTTTGCTTTCAAACCTTTTGACCCCATACAGTGTAAAAAAAAAGAAGTGAAAAAAAAAAATGCAATACATCTGAAAATAATCGTATAACTTGTACTTTTTTTCTTATTGTTGAAAATTTGTTTGAAACTTTGTACATATGGGGTTTCATACTCAGAGCAACAGTGTCATTTTGACTTCATCTCCTCATCCTTATGGTCTTTCCTGACCTCTGCCCCACTTCCTGCTGTGTCCTAGACTGCCCTAAAGGGCCTGACATCCTGGTCGTTCTCCTCTTCGTTGCCGGAGCTATACTAATCCTGGGTCTCGTCGCTTTGCTCATCTGGAAGCTGCTGGTGACGATTCACGACCGCCGCGAGTTTGCCAAGTTTGAGGAGGAACGAGCACAAGCCAAGTGGGAAACGGTGAGTCTAGGACATTATACACAAAGCTAATTAACACTCATATTTATAACAGGGTTGCATTTACACATGTGGTATATGTGATCCATGCACGCGTTATCCTACACATCTGCCTAGTTTACATTAATGTGAAAATGAGCATTAGTCTTGTTTAAAAGTCATCTGGTAAATCATAGAAGAGGGCGGGATGATTTTATTGTCCCTGTGGCATGCTGTTTTCCCCACAGAACAAAGCAACGCCTCCATTCCCTAAGGCACATTTGGCTTTAAATTATGCTTTGCTAATTAGGCTTTCCTGGTGAGGTCTGTAGGCTTGCACTCACACAACGTTATTCCAACCACATGTGGGACTGCGTGTGCGTAAAAACTCTTCCTCAGCCCTCTTTACAGCCCTCTCCCACTTCCATTACTGCTCAAAGGTAGAGATGAACAACTACATTTTCTTTCATATTTATTTATGCATTTCTTACAAGTGACGTAGAATAGAGTGCTAGCATTGCGCAGCAATCACAAACCAGACATACACTCTTAAAATAAAGGTTCTTCTATGGTTCTTTATAGCACCATAGGTTCTGGAAAGAACCTTCTTCTTGCCAAGAACCATTTTTCATTTTTAGGGTTCTTTGGAGATTAAAGAAGTTCTTTATGTTTCATTATAGGTTCGTCAGAGCAGTGTATTGGTTCCTTAAGGTATCATACCTTAATAGGTTAACGTGAATCTTAAAAGGTTAAAGTTCGTTGTGGGACTGGCAAAGGTTCTCCTGGCATCACGCTACAGAACCTTACTTTGGTTTTTTTAAAGCACTAACTAAGGTTTTTTTTTGGTTTTTTTTTTTAGAGAACTTATGATTACATGGTTCCTTGTGGGTCTCCTATGAAGCATCAGTAAATAGATGGTTCTCTTTAGAACTTGAGAGTCAAAGGTTCTTTGCGCAACTTTAAACGGTTCTCCTATGGCATCAGACTGAAGAAAAAAAAACATTTTTGGTTCAAAACAGAACCTTTATTTTAAGAGTGTAATTCTGAGGCACTTGTTAGGTATGTCAACACTGAATTCAATCTTGACAGCGAAATCTGTTTATAAAAGTGCAGTAACTCAGTCATTTGTACAATTTGAAGCCAATCAATCGAAACACATATATGTCTTTATACATCAATTTGCACAGACTCAGTAGTTCAAGTTGGATAGGAAAGTTTTTCCTGATTTTTACATATTTTTCATATCCACATTTCTTAACAAAATGTTCCTGCAAACGAATTATGAATAAATGTATCTGTATCCAGTTTGATAAATTATCTGTGTCCAAAATATTGTCTTATTCCCAAATAAGGCACTACACACTCAGTTGCCACTTTATTAGGCTGTACTTACATCGTATCTACAGACATTTTATTAAGTAGTAAATCAACCACACCGGTCATTCTGTACACATAAAATCGCTGACTGTAGTCCATCTATTTCTATACACAATGTATCAGCTCTCCTTTATGTCATCAAGGGATAAAAAAAAAAAAGACCACCATTGAGATGATACTGAGGATTCAACTCCTCATGGTGATGAATTATGGAAGGATTTTACATGTGTCTGAATTCACATTTGGTCAAGACAAACTGTAGTTTCTGGAAATGTAGAGAAATTCAATTTCAATTCAATTTGATTTGTATGGCGCTTTTAACAATGGATATTGTCTCAAAGCAGCTTTACAGAAACATATAAACACAGGATAGAGATTTTAAGTGTGTGATTTTATACCTATTGAGCGAGCCGATGACGAGGAAAAACTCCCTAAAATGATATGATATATATATATATATATATATATATATATATATATATATATATATATATATATATATATATATATATAAGTATATATATATATATATATATATAAGTTCTTTTAAGACAATTTGTCCAACACTTTTCAAACTGTCTAATACTGACAATGCGTTTGCATGTGGTAATTTCAGTATCATTTAGTCAATCCACATATATACCACTTAAAATCCTTGAAGATGGCTTTGGACTGCAATTGATACGAACAGTTTTTTGCACTCAAGTTTCCATCAGTGAACAGTTGATAACTTCAACAAAACAGATTTCATGTGAAAGCTATAATGAAGTTCCTGGTTACACAGCTGCACTTTTTGACCATGTAGTGCACAGTTATAGAAGGGATTTATTTATAATCGCACTATCCGGTGTTACCCAGATGAGGACCGGTTCCCTTTTGAGTCTGGTTCCTCTCAAGGTTTATTCTTCATACCATCTCAGGGAGGTTTTCCTCACCACCGTCGCCTCTGGATGGCTCGTTAGGGATAAATGTATACATTTCAAATGTATTTCCTGAATTTATATATTTCTGTAAAGCTGCTTTGTGACAATATTTAACCATTGTGAAAAACTATATACAAATAAAATGGAACTGAATTGAGTTGCGTATATTTTGTATAAGTGTTTTCTCACATATTTTGCAAAGTGTGGAAAATCTGAATTATCGTTTGTAATTTCGACTTTAAGCAACCAAATTTGCTCGCTACCTTAATGAGTTCCAATAATTCTAAGGCTTCAATTGGAAATGTTATTCTAACTTGATGCTTTCTTTATTTCAGGGCCACAATCCTCTCTACAAAGGTGCTACTTCTACTTTCATGAACATTACCTATCGAGGAAAGGAGTGATCATCACTGGAGCTACCTGAGATCATCTTTTTTTTGTTTGTTTCCTTCATGTTATTTTCTTGCAGTTGTAGCTCTGTTGTTGTCATTTCTGATGTGCAGGATGTACATTTTCTTGTGTGTAAATATGACAGTTGTGTGTAGAGACAGATAAACATCTTGACCTATGCCTAAACACTTCCTTATTTCGCTTCCTGACGAGGGGGAACATAATTGTGATGAAATTCTGTGCTGTGTTTTGAAGTTGTTTCTGTCAGAGGATACATGTGGTACCATTGACCTGGTAAAATGTGGTGTCACCCATGTAGAAAGAGCTTTTTATGTTGTTCAATGTTCTGTAAATACAAATGCATATGTTAAGTATGGAATAAAACAATTAAATAGGAAAATAACTGATGATGGGTTGGTGTGAAGTGTGATTATTTTCCAGAAACAGTCCATCTGGAAGTGTGTTATTCCTCTTATACCACAGCAATTTTTTTTTAATGTACTAAAGATCTTCAAGAAAAACTTTACCTCTGCCTGTTACAAAAGCACTGACACTGGAGACTCCTTCCACAAATAAACATCTCCTTGCCTTTGTTCTTCTTTGTTAAATAACATCATGTTGTTTTAAATCAATTTATTATTATGTTTAGATTATGTGGAGCATCCTGCATACAAGTCCTTGTAAATGAGCTGTTGTTACTATAGAAACGGCAACATATCAGAAGGAGCGCATTAATGTAAACCTGTGATTTGAATTAGAGCCAGAACTACGCACATAAGGCTTCACAGGTTATTAATTCTGGTGTGGTGATCATTTTAAAACTAGTGTTTTGCAGCGAAAAACTTATGTTTAAAGCTTTTATGTTGAAATACTGGGTTAAAATAAAAGTATACAACCTCCCTGTATGTTTAAGTTCAAGTTATATTTTTAATATTGATCATTTTCATAAAGGATGACAATGATTCTGGTGAGAGACACAAAAGCTGTGAAAACACCCTGTTAATTAAAAAAAAAAAAATTCTGTGTATGATCTTTAAATTTTGTTCAGTGCATTTCTTTATAGTGTCCATCAAGCCTGTCTTATCCAAAAGTCTTTTCCATAAATCCATGGCAAAATCTTCATATTTACTTCAAGCAGCATTGGTTACATGTTGCATCATATTAATTTTAATTAAACAATGTACAATATCATATACAGGGTGTATTTACAAATTTAAATGAACCAAAACACATTATGTATACGTATCCATTTATTATCTACCAACTTTCTGGTAAAATTTCATCTTTTGTTGATTAACAGGTGAGTAGGGAGCACGGAAAATGTGTAGGTCAGGGAGTTCCTCAAGACCAGGTTTGGGAACCTATCGTGTACTGTGACACAGCCTACTGTGTCTACGGCAGTGTCCATGGATTGGGAACGTTACCGACATAATTTTATAGCTCATATAGATTTCCTGTGAAATATTTGACGTCTCTAACGGTGCAGATTTGATCAAATAAATAAATAAATCGTAAACATAAAACATAAAACATAACACGAGTTGCATCTCCAAAATTTCTTCCACAGGTTTACAGTCGAACCCACGGCTAACACGACGATTTGCACTGTATTATAGCAAGTGAAATTAAAGCGCCATCGTGTGTTCACCATAGGTAAGAACAACCAAGTGCTCTTTTTAGGCGCACCTTGATGACGTCAGTGTGAAATTGTTATGCGTGTTCCCTGCATGGATTTTTAAACCGTTGCGACAGAAACCGTGTCGGTTTGGTTATTTATATTAAGTTTGAGCGTTAAACTGTGTCATATTCATTTATTTCTATTTGAATGAGTAATAAGAATACTTGAAAACACGCCGTTAAAAGCAGGTATGCTAGCTTTGTGCTAAAAACAATGAAAGTAGTCAGATTAAATGTTGCGTTATTGAATGTTGTTTTGATTTTTTTTTTCCTTCCAGGATAACATTTCAGGAAAATGCGGATAAATGAAGACACTTTACTGGAAGGAAGTAAGGTTGTGTTGGTTCCCTACAACGCTGAACATGTTCCCAGGTATCAGCCTCTCTCACAGCACCATAACCTGATAGAAAACCTTCAAATTCATTTTATTTTCAGCTTTACTCATTTGGTCCCTTCTAATAGATGTGCTTTTACATTTCTAGGTCATGTTAATGCTGGTGTTTATGAGGACATGCTCTGAAAAATAACTGCTAACTAGTCAAATAGATTGTTGAAATTCCAAGTGGAGATGTTAACTTTTAACGCAGTGTCTCTTAAAATCCTACCTGTCCTGAGAGAACTGAGCTTGTCTGGTCTCACTGGGGCGTGTTTACTTTTGCACACCTTGCAGGTTCATAATAATCATACAATAAATATTTAAAAGTGAGTACACCCAGCAGTACTCTTTATGTGGTGAGGAAGAACGATGAACATTTCCCTAGGCCTGTTTCTGTTGTTTTACAGTGGTGTGCAAAAGTTTGCACACCCTTAGAATGAAATTAAGAAGACGAAATCGTTTATTTGGTTTGCGCATCTTCCGTTATCACAAGTGATAAAGCAGGTCAAATAGCAAATGTTCAGATATTAATTGTCAAAACAAAATATTGTGCCAGTATAACAATAAAGGTTTTCCAAATAAATGTCATGTGCTATTTTCTAATTTGTTCTGGACATTGATCAATAGATCGAGCAATTGATTGGTTAGCTTTCTTTCTTTTGAAGAAAATAATCCACACAAATCAAGTAACATAACTAGGTAAATAATGTATTTTGAGATATTAGAAGTAGATAATAGTTGGAAAAATGCTAATATTGTTCATATGTTCAAAACTTTCTATATTTGATATTAACACAGTCCCTTCGTAAAATCCGATCTGGAGACCAAAAGGGTCATCGCAAAACTTCAATGTCTTATCTTGCGTTCACAAATTTAGAGAATCCTAAAAGAGACCTATAATCCTAGGCCAAAATCTGTAGTCCCCGACAGCCGATTAACGGCCATTGCGATCAAAGTTTTCCTCTGATTAATTTCTGGCAGTGTCAGAAGATCTGAGGCACAATCCTGTAGTGTGGCTTCTCCTACTCCGTACGAGTCTTCGTGTGCGCCCGTTTTTTCGTGTCTTGATAACTGAGATCCTACAGTGTGCCATGGCTTACAGCGGGGATCGTGTTCGTACAGTCTGACCAACAACAGTCGTAAAGGACTATTAAAAATCACACCGTGTGCACCTGACTTTAGATTGTTAGATGTTCAGCTGTATTTAAATCTCTTGGAGTCATTTCAAAGAAAACAAATGTGTGGAAAGATCTTTGTGTGCTTCGAACACGAAGTGTGTCCCGTTCTGTGAGAGGAGGTGAATGAATTTGATCTGTAATCATACAGGTATCATCAGTGGATGATGTCCGTGGAGCTGCAGAAACTGACAGCGTCTGAACCTTTAACCCTGGAGCAGGAATATGACATGCAGAGAAGCTGGAGAGAGGATGAGGATAGTGAGGTTCACACACACACACACACACACACACACACACACACACACACACACACACACACATGTGCTGTTAAATGTCATCATGGTGTTTAATCAGATGTGTGTCGCACAAGGCTGCTTTCGCACCTGGAGTTTTTTTTCTTTTTTTTTTTAGCGAATTGCTAAAACCATTTTTAATCTGACGTGTACATTTTTATGATTTTATAGTTACATTTAGTATTGCGGAACATTACATCATCTTATCAGCCAACAACCAATAAAAAGGTTTCACAAAAGCACCACATGACATCAAGCACTGTTTGTTTAACATGGACGACAAAGTGTTTGTGGAAAAAAATTGTCTCGGTATTGAGGAGATTAACAACATGGTGAACTGGTTTATTTTGTGAGCTGATTTAAATCCCCTCCCCCCATACTAGTACAAATGGTGTGTTCTGGTCAGCACTTTTTCTGTAAAAGCCTAAAAGGTCATATGGCATAAAGAATATGATTGCAGCATACCATGAACAGCAGTCCATTAATAAACATCTTACACCTGTAAATGCAGAGTGCACGTTCATCATCCTGGACAAGCAGCGATGGACAGATCCGAGCATCTCAGAGGAAGAGTGCATGGTGGGAGACATCAACCTCTTCCTGACGGACCCCAGTGACATGTCACTGGCTGAGCTGGAAATTATGATAGCAGGTGATAGTCTTGATGATTCAGTGATTCATCATGATTCGGGTAGCGGCCCGGACGATTCACTGATTCTTTACGATTCATGTGGAGGTCGTAATGATTTACTGATTCATTTCGATTCAGGTGGAGGTCGTAATGATTTACTGATTCATTTCGATTCAGGTGGAGGTCGTAATGATTTACTGATTCATTTTGATTCAGGTAGAGGTCATAATGATTTACTGATTTATTTTGATTCTGATGGCGGTCCTAATGATTTACTGATTCATTTTGATTCATTTAGAGATCCTAATGATTTACTGATTCATTATGATTCCGCTGGAGGTCCTAATGATTCATGTATTCATTATGATTCAGTTGATAGCTCTAAGGATTCACAGATTCATTATGATTCCTGTAGAGGTCCTGATTATTCACTGATTCATTATGATTCAGGTGGAGGTCCTATAGATTCGCTGATTTTGATTCAAGCAGAGATCCTAATGATGCACTGTGAGCTATGGCGCAACCTTTGGACTCAGCTTTATTCCATTAACTGTATTTAAACTACTTAAAGGAAACTGAAACTTTTTTATAATTTAAATCCTGACTTGCTTTCCGCAGAGCCCAGCTACAGAGGCAGAGGATTTGGCAAAGAAGTGACATGCATGATGATGCATTATGGTGAGCTGGAGAGGAGAATTTAAAAAAAAAAAAAAAAAACTCAGAAACCTTCATGCTGTACTGATTTGATGTTTTACTCTGTGACTGTAATAAACCTCCACAGGCATCAACAAACTCGGCATCAAGAAATTCGAAGTGAAGATCGGTTTGGAAAACCGGATCAGCGTAGATATGTTCAAGAAGCTCCAGTTTCAAGAGGTACGAATTACTAGAAATTTAAAATAATGAAATGATAGTGTGAGGTGGTGTTGATTAGTTTTGTATAACAGCAGCTCTGACTAGAGGTCAACCAATCGATTGGTTTTGTTGATCGATTATCGGCAAATATCCACACCGATGGTTTTTCCCGGTTGCGTCCATTGTGTGAGTGGCTGAGAAGGTACATCATTGTACGAGAGTGGCCTCTACAGGCGAACTAAAAACTATCACTGACTAATTTGTTATTTGAAGTGTTTTTTGATTCATTTTGGACGTCTCTATATATACAGTTTTCTGTTGTTTACATTTTGTGGAAGGAGTCTCCAGCATCAGCACTCTGTAACAGCACTTTTTTTTTAGTCTAGGAAAATGAACGGTCTCCAACATGAATTGTAACTATAAACGGATGAAACATTTATTAGAAATGAATCAACATCTGGGTGGGAACAGTGACTCGACTTTGTGCCACGGTGTGTCACACTACCTCATGGTTGATCATGTTCCTACACCAATACCCCCCCCAGTGTTTTATTCCTTAGCTGTCGTACTTACTGACCTGTCGCTTTATCGTAATGTCTGCTGCTGCTGTAAATGTAGGACTTGTTGATAGTTTCTTCCTCATTCAGCCCACAGGGACTGACAGTAAATCTCAGCCTAACCTGATCTTTCCTCTCTCCTCACCAGCTCTCCATCAGCGAGGTGTTTCAGGAAGTGACTCTCGGCCTGACTGTGAGTGAGGCATCATGGGAAGAGCTGCTGGGCAGCACAGATATCGCACAGGAGAGGGAGTACGGAAAAACACGGGACTCTAGGCACGATGCGAAACATTCCTTAACCACCGGAGCTGAGGGGAACTGAGAGGAGAGTTGGTTTTAATAACAGCCAGAGAGTAGATGGAGAAATGGTTCACACGCGAGTGTCAGAGGATTATCTAAACATCATTTATTTTGCTGCTAAAAGTAAATCTGATTTGTTATATTGCACTTTTAACACAGCCTTTGCGTTCTCTCCAGGCCAAAATGATCCGCTTTACAGTGCAACAAAACTCCGAATGATTTTTCCACCTTCAAGCATTTGAAGTGCCTGGCTCAAAATGAACATCTTCGTTCTATATAATCTCATGATTTAATATTATCTGCCTTTGAAGTCCCCATGAAATCAAAATCGACGTTTTGTGGCTTTTTAGTTCGAAAATGTTCGCCTTAAGGTTATCCATAAGCTAGTGCGCTCCAAAACTGTAACAAAATTCACATTTAACATCACCAGTTTTGATGACATCATTCTGCACTTCAGCTTCTCATCAGATTTTCTGTCCAATCAAAGAATAGAATTTGACGTGTCCCGCCCCCGACGTTATAAAATCACCTTGCCCAAGTCGCCGTCGTTGAGCAAGATAAATAATTTCAACGAGCGCGTGGCTGTTCGGACGCGTTCAGTTTTATCCAAGTGTAAGTCGGTTAAGAAGGAAATAAGAAGCTTGAATTCATTCACTTTGAAGGAAGAGATATTTGTGACAGCCATGTTTCTATGGTATTATCTGTCAAGTACGGCTTAGCCAGGGGCTGTGAGGTAAGCTAAACGCTATTGGTTGTTTAAAAAGGGGGAGGAGCCACTCGATACATCCCATCCCTGACTTCCTGTTTCAGTGGAAATTACGTAAACACATCGAATAACACTGCATGTTTCAAGGCACTTCACGGGGACTTTAAGAAGCAAGTTTACACCAATGACATGGATGTTGTCGGGGGGTTGGGTTGTGGGGAGTATATTCGAAGTGTTACAATCTGATCTTTTTTTTTCTTTTCATCACATGTAAAATGACACGTTTGTGTAAAATATGAAACTCAGTCACCTTCCCTTTGTCTCTTCTTTACACTCCCACCTCTGCACACCCACACGCACACTGTTTCGAGTGTTTGGTTTTTATGCCTTCACAACTGTTTCCGGTTTGTACATCTGCCCGTCCTTAAAGATATTCTCGTCAGTGCGATATCAAGAACAAGCGGTCGAATGTTAGTAGGATTTCTATGGAATAATCATCGAAACCGGCAGACGAACTGATTCTGAAGCTGATCCAAACAGGGTCAAGGTCACAGCAAGGTCAAATGCTGTAAGTTTTTGACCTTGTAAGTCTTTAACACAAAAAAAGACGACGTACGCAGTATTTTATCTGGAACATCCGTCACACGGCTCACTCTGTAGTTACACAATCGCTGACTGTGTGTCAGACCTACTCTAATCACTGAAGATCATCAAACATCACCTACCAGATGCCATTTGACTCATGGATCACTCAGCACAGCTAATAATGATCTAGTTGTAAACCTGCATAGTGAGCTGAACATAGAGGTCAAAATAAGGAATGAATGAAACACTTGGGGGACGGGGTAGGAGTGTGCCGTTATAGGAAAATAATCGACGACGTGTAGTGCGATGTGGCGTCATGCGAAGTACAATTACCCAACACCCCAAAGTTGATTATTTGCATGTCCTGAAGTATTTTTTTCCTTGTACACCACTGCAATTGGCCAGCGATTAATTGTACTTTTTATCCATTAAAAGTTACATTTAATTATGTGGAGGAACATTAACGAGAGAAGTTTGTTCCTGTTGTGACTTATACACGTTATAGCAGATATAAGCAGTCATACCGTCATGCCCAGCATCTCTTAAAGTTAATAAGACAAAAACAAAACCCCACAACTTACCTACTGATTGTTACACAGTGCTGACAGTGGAGACTCCTTCCATAATCTTTCCAAACGTGTCACCATCTCACCGGTTATATGATTTATTTTCTGCTTTCTTAAATAAAATGCTCTTTAACCCGTTTTGTATTAATCATAGGTTGCGTAGAGAATTAGCGTACGAGCCCCTGCGTACAAACTGTTACTATAGAAATGACAACGTTAGAACCAGGTCTTTAATACACATCTGTGACTTGCAGCTGCCCTACTGTCAGAGCTGCGGTTATAGAAAATTTAAAAACAACCTCTGACCAATCAGAATCAAGAATTCAACACTGCTATTGTATATCAAATCGCAAACGACGGCGCATAAAGGAACACGGACGCAGGATGGCCATATGGTGACGTTTATTCATGCCGTTAACCCCCCCTTTAAACGTTTAAAATCCTTTTTTTTTTTTGTTTCTAAAAATTACAAAATGTATACAATTCCATAATTTTAGCACATATACAGCACTGTGGAAGTTCGCTCATGTTCATAGCACAGATGTGTCAGTCAAGAAAGTTAAAGACATAAGCAAGGGAGGTTTGTTTGTTTTTTTATCTGAATTGTATTGGGAGAGAAAATGGCACAGTTTGTACATCCCATGTTTGTTTTTCCCCCTACATGATTATAAATAGTAAGCATGCTCCCAATTCAGCAGCTGTTTGCTTTAATAAGACATTTATGAACAGTACGTAAGGCGCTAAAAGGTCACGTTTGAAGGCGAGCGTCTTTGTTCAGTAGCTCGAATGCAGCCATAAAGACCCAAAGTCCACTTTCGGCTGTTTCTGTTCTGGAAATCTGATTTTTTTTTTCCCCCCTATACAGCCATGCCATGATTTTAAAACGAGACACTGAAACAAGGGGAACAGCATTCCTTGTAGTGCCTGAGTGCACATATCTTCCTCTCCAGACGCCCCAAGATGGACGCCGTGTCGCCGGTCAGCCAGCGAGAGGTCATTGTTGAAGGTCAGAGATTTTCTGAATGACTTGTTGCACCACGTCCAGGCCTCGAGCCCAGCTCAGCACCTCATCTGTGTACAGATTTACAGGAACACAGAACGCCTCCTTCTTCAGCTCGGTGACCCGACAAGTGCCGATCACTGCTGCAGCGCCGATGATGAGCAGGAGCAAGACCCTGAGGAGCAGAGAGAAGAGCCGAGAGCACCAAGAGCGTCTGGTCTGAGGCACACCACCGGAGACACTGACCTTCTTTTTATCTGCAGGAAGGAGAAGTACAGGATTATTTTACTGGTATGGCATCACGCTACGTGTCCACTTAGTTATATAATTTAAATTAAGGTGAAAAACTCGATTTCCCATTCGACTGGAGAAACATGGCTGCCACACTCTGAGGTATAGAGATTTACTCTATACTGACACAATGCTACTTCATTTATATGTCAAGGAACGCGTGACTATTATAAGAGGGGTGAAACTTTAATCTAACTGGTGTATATCATAGTATATACACTCAATCGAATACGATTTACGGAGTGATTTAAAGTGCTCGAGGGGCGCTTTAAAGGAGCCGAGGCCACGCCTCCTTCGCCGTGACCGACAGGCACAAAGGAAGACGCCTGCTTCATCTCCTACCCTCTTATTCATCACGGGCTCTACCTTCTCACACAGATGATGCGAAACCCACCTTGATTTTGGCTGGCTCTCTTCTTCTTATCCTCTTTCTTCTTCTTCTGTTGTTCCTGCACAGCCTGAGCTGCCATCTGTGCTTCATATTCCCTCCTTTTCCTCTCCTTCTCCTCTGCCTTTTTCCTTTTTTGTGCTTCTCTTTCCCTGGCCTCTCTCTCCCTCTGTTTCGCTTCTCTCTTCTTTTCCTGTTCTATAAGTCAGAGGAAACCATAAACGATCATGCGTATTCGTCTTCTGTATTGGTGAAGAAGAAGAAGAAGTGCACCCGGGGAGTGCTTCTCTACCTTTCTCCTTCAGCAGCTTGCGTTCCCGCTCTTTATCTGCTTCTTCCTGGAGAAACCTCATGTGTTGGAGAACCTGGAGCGGAACGATACGGAGGACACCGGTTAATGGGAAATTTAAGCTCAACGTTGAGTAAAAAGTGCTAGACGATTAAACATACATAATTTGTGGACTGTTACAGGGTCATAAATGAAAACATCATGTACATGCTCCCTCACCCTTCCTGAGCACTGCCTGCACTGCTTCTCATTCAGACAGTCTCCTGCAGCTTTGGCCAGTGTCGGCTCCAGAGGGTTATCTTTAAGATCCAGCCATTTCAGACTCTACAAACACAGACGGTCACAAAAAACAACAACACTGAAACGAATTATCTGTTACATTACATACTTCAATGGGCCTCATTTATCAGTCAGTTAGTAAAGAAGTGTGGAGATGTTTTCCTGGGCCAAACCAAAAATTCCCCCGTTATTACAAAAGTATCGGAGACGCTGATTCCCCCCCAGTACTCGCGTGGATATGCTGTTAAATTAAATTACCAAGTGCATTCACAGTACATCTGATTTAGATGTGGCTCCGCCCACAAAACTCCATAAAAGGCAAAGCTCACAGAGAAGTGAAAAAGACAAAATGGCAACTAAACGGTGAAAGAGCGGCTCCTTTCCTGACAGGATTTTCAAGAATGCCGCATTTCTTGTGTAAATGAGGCACATGATTACAACCCCGATTCCAAAAAAGTTGGGACGCTGTGTAAAATGTCAATAAAACAGAATGCGGTGATTTGCAAATCTCATAAACCCGTATGGTATTCACAATAGAACATATAAAATGTTTAAACTGAGGGAAAGTACCGTTTTAAGGGGAAAAAAAATAAGGCGATTCTGAATTCGACGGCCGCAAGACGTCTCAAAAAAGTTGGGACGGGGTAAGAAAAGGCTGAAAAAGTAAGTTAGTAAAAAAGAAACAGCTGGAGGTTAACTGGGAACAGGTCAGTAACATGACTGGGTATAAAAAGAGTATCTTAGATAGGCAGAGTCTTTCAGAAGTAAAGATGGGCAGAGATTCACTAATCTGCATCTATAATTTGTGGAACTATTTCAGAATAATGTTCCTCAACGTAAAACTGAAGAATATCGATGAATATCTCCTCATCTACAGTACATATCATCATTTGTGCCTATGTGACTTTCAGAAGTCAAAAGTAACCACATATGGACAGGACAGTGGGATTGTATAAACTTTGTATGAATGGCAGATCCAAAATAAGATTTGTAAATCGTGTTTCATGAGGAGTACAATCCTTGTACTACAACTACGACTCCTAATACGATGGAAGTCCTCAAACAGGAAACGAACGCACTGCTAACTTTAATCTTAAATATTTTAAACCCCACAATGTTTTAATAATATCATAATACATGATGATTGAAAGGGAAATAAATAAATAAATAACGCAGACGGTTATATTCATGCTATTCATGGCATGGATACAAGGCTACCTAAACGTAGCGAGCTCTCCAACTGACCCTGAGCTGGCAGAAACTGAGAGGCAGCGTGGTCAGCTTGTTGTTGTACAGATCCAGATGTTGCAGGCTGTAGAGATGCCCGATTTCCTCCGGTAGGCTCACCAGCTGATTCTTGCTCAGGTCGACTTTAACCAGGTGAGTCAGTGTACAAAAATCAGGCTGGAGAAAGGGAAAGAGACCGAGGGAAGTCAATGCCCGACGTTTTACAGTCTCTTCAACACTGTGGTGGTGGAATGGTGTATAATTCAATTATTAAAGCTTACAGTTAGAGTTGTGAGATTGTTACAGGAAAGGTCCAGGACTGTGGCTTTGGGAACAGCGGCCTGAAAAACACAATCATTCAAAAGAAATATTACACTCTATTCACTGAGCATCAGCTGATTTTTTTTTTTACAAAACTCTATACACATGTTCTTCAGATTTAAATGAACTTCTTAGCACTTTTTATTTCCTAGAGTGACTTTTAGGTGCGTTCGCCTTTACTACAGTTTCTTTAGATGCGTTCGCCTTTACTACAGTTTCTTTAGATGCGTTCGCCTTTACTACAGTTTCTTTAGATGCGTTCGCCTTTACTACAGTTTCTTTAGATGCGTTCGCCTTTACTACAGTTTCTTTAGATGCGTTCGCCTTTACTACAGTTTCTTTAGATGCGTTCGCCTTTACTACAGTTTCTTTAGATGCGTTCGCCTTTACTACAGTTTCTTTAGATGCGTTCGCCTTTACTACAGTTTCTTTAGATGCGTTCGCCTTTACTACAGTTTCTTTAGATGTGTTCGCCTTTACTACAGTTTCTTTAGATGCGTTCGCCTTTACTACAGTTTCTTTAGATGCGTTCGCCTTTACTACAGTTTCTTTAGATGCGTTCGCCTTTACTACAGTTTCTTTAGATGCATTGGTCTTTACTACAGTTTCTTTAGATGCGTTCGTCTTTATTATAGTTTCTTTTAGATGCATTGGTCTTTACTACAGTTTCTTTAGATGCGTTCGCCTTTACTACAGTTTCTTTAGATGCGTTCGCCTTTACTACAGTTTCTTTAGATGCGTTCGTCTTTATTATAGTTTCTTTTAGATGCATTGGTCTTTACTACAGTTTCTTTAGATGCGTTCGCCTTTACTACAGTTTCTTTAGATGCGTTCGCCTTTACTACAGTTTCTTTAGATGCGTTCGCCTTTACTACAGTTTCTTTAAATGCGTTCGTCTTTATTATAGTTTCTTTTAGATGCATTGGTCTTTACTACAGTTTCTTTAGATACATTGGTCTTTACTACAGTTTCTTTACATACATTGGTCTTTACTATAGTTTCTTTTACATACATTGGTCTTTACTATAGTTACTTTTAGATACATTGGTCTTTACTATAGTTTCTTTTAGATGGATTGGTCTTTACTATAGTTTCTTTTAGATGCATTGGTCTTTACTACAGTTTCTTTTAGATGCATTTGTTTTTACTATAGTGCATACTGACACTTACAAGCTCCTTCACCGGGACATCTGTAAGGTTACACAGACTGAGATCCAGCTCATTTCCCTCCACCTTGTCTCGAAGACTCTCAACTTTGGCTTTATTCATTCTGTCAAAATTGAAATAAAAATGAAAGAGAAAAGGGTTGAAGCGCTAATAAACTGTGTAATAAATAGAGCACTACAGTGATCAGCTAACATCCACTACTGTAAAGCTTCAGTGACACTTAACTCTCTGAATTACAAAAGTTAGCAAACTAGCTCACTTAGCTAGCTAGCACATGATGTTTATTAAAACCACCACGCACGAAACGTTAACAGAAACTTACGTTTAGCTGCTGTGAAAACACAATATTCAGTCGACACGGAGACCAACACTCACAGCAGCGCTCAGTTCAACGGTGAAATTTAACTGATTGAAAATCCACGTCATTCATTCACCGTGATTCTGTGTAAGCTGGCAGCGAGAGGTCCAATATGGCCGTATCCCAAATGGCTCTGAACAGCCTACACAAGCGCACTACGTTACGGTGTGAAATAACAGCACGTGCACGCGGATGTAGTGCACTAAGTATTCAATAGGAAGCTGTTTGGATTTCTGCCTGCGTCACTACGCAACCTCGATTTTCTTTGCGCATGCGCAACATTTTCATGGCACCACTGACAGTTACAATGCACCGAAATGGCGTGTAGCGCCATCTGTCGGTTAGGAGAAGCCTATTTTACTCTATCACCAATCACCTAAAAAATATATTTATAATATATATGTTACAAATATATATGGAAGCTCATTATAAGTGTGTGTGTGTGTGTGTGTATATATATATATATATATATATAATGTATTTATTTTTTCTTTATATACACACATACACACACTACCCGTGAAATGTTTATGACATTTTTCCACATTTTAGAATAATAATAATAAAGTCATCAAAACTCTAGAATAACACAAATGAAACTATGGGAATTATGTTGTGATAAATAATCCAATGTGTTAATAAATCTTCAAAGTAGACCCCCTTTATGCCAAAAATTTCCAGAAATGTTGTCTTAACCATTTTCTTGAGGAATCCCCCTGTGATGCTTTTTAAACAGTATTAAAGGAGTTCCCACCTTTGCTGGACACTTATTGGCTCTTATTTTGCTCCAAGTCATCCGTTTAAAAAAATATTTAAATATATATATATATCTAATGAAAGAAATGAATATGTTGGCACAATTATATTTTTGTCTACAACACCGATTTGAAACATGATTTCTACTTGCACTTGAAAAGGTTTGTTTACCTTTTTCCATCACTGTATTTATGACCAATAAATGAAATAGTTTTATGAAATATAGTATTCAGATGTATCTCTTAAATTGTGTACATTGTGCAAACGAACCAAAAGAATCAATTGCACTATGATTTGAACTTGGCAAACTGACTAATAGGTGTGGAAGTGCCCTTAGATGGTCTTCATCCAGGAAGAGATATTCAGAGATGGAGGCAGATGAAGGAGTATAAAAGTACACAGTAGTTCTGTGTACAAGAAGAGAAAGCTTGGGCCGAGCTCTGAACCCTGGGGAACTCCCGTAGTGAAGTGCTGAGACTGAACCTCATTCAGTTTCACAAATTCAAAAAAGAAGTCAAAGACGAGGTGTTTTTATTAGAAAGACATGTTTATTGTTTTTTTTTTTCCGTAGGTTTCATTTTATAAAAGTGATCAATGTATAGACTCGGGTCATCTGAGTCACAGTAATTGTTTCGATGGGTGTTTCAAAGTGACAGTAAGACAGAACAAAAGTCTACTGATGCATCTGAGAGCAGGAAATGAACAACTCCTTCGTATGTGTTTAAGATGGAAGCTGTCTCTAACATGATGCGACGTCTGGAGTATTCTCAGAGACCAAACTTCTATTCGACGGATATACTGTAATTGCACTGCACAGCTACACGTCTATTGCATTCAAGGACAAATTCGGCTAAACCCGTAGACCTACGACATCTGTATTGATGTACCTCTGTATTGATGTTGAAGGGGCTACTGTAAACCTTAAATATCTACAGATAAAATGTACACTTCTTTAAATAACACATGTAGACCACCAGGCTAGTGTTACATGCACCACAGATTTGTGGTCTAAGGAAAACAAACAAACAAACAAACAAACAAACAAACACCTGTAAAAGCTTATTTTGTAGAAATTCTTATTACAACATCGCCATTAATATTTCATTGAACACATCTGACACGACTGAGTTGCTAGTTTATTAGTTACTAGATCAGTATCGGTAATAAACTGGCGACCTAGCATATCACAACCATATCAAGCACTAACTAATATAAAATCCAAACAGGACGTTTTTATTTCTCAAAGAGAACTTATTAATACGATTAAATTGGAAATCCCGTCCAGATTTGTTCACGATGCATCTTGACAATGGGCTCAGATATTATGGAAGATGATTGGGTCATTTACATTTATTCATTTGCCAAATCCAAAGTGAGTCCCTAGCTAAGAAAGAGAGGGGCTAACATTTAGCATTTTATCACCAGACAGTGCGGCACAGCACAGTACGCTTACTAATCTCATTCCAACTGTACGCTCACAGAAAAGGGTACTAATCTGGGGCATTACCCTCAAGAATACACGGATCTTTTCTACCTTTAGTGTGCATCTCTTAACTAGAAAAGTGCATGGAGTGTATAGTTAAAGCTTTTTTAAATGTCCAATTATGCACCTTAAATTCTTTTAAAGGTACATATTATACACATATCCAGGTGATAGTTACATATTAAGGGTAAAAAAAAAAAAGAACTCTCAGAAGTACCTCTGTCCAATAGTACATAGCAGGGATGTAATGTACTGCCAGATGTGATGTAATGTAATGTAATGTAATGCCAGAAAGCTACGCCGGGCATCTGGTTGAGACTAGACTTTCATATGAGCGGACAGATATGAAGCTTGTGGGACAAAAAAGACCACATTCATTCATTTTGAACATGAACAAAACATTTACAACAATGCATTTACTGCAATTTAAATTAATTTGTTTATATTTTGGGAAAATAGAACTAACTTAATATGTTAGAAAATGTCACAAATGGATACATTAAAAAAAAAAAAAAAAAGTTTAGAAAAAGGGGGAAAAAAACACGTCTGGTTTAAGCCACACCCACTTCAGATTTAAATCCGAATGCAGATACAGATACGGCTATTTTGAGCCCTAAATAGATACTGATACAGATAGTGTCATTGTGTTACAGTACATCCCTAGTACCTACAAAAGCAGATGGAGTTTTCTGAAGTTTGTGAACTTCAAGGACTGGTTTAGGTTTTATTCAGCGTTTGGTTTTATGTGAAGAAACCTAAAGCAAATAAATAAACTTTTACAGATTTCCATTGTACTCAACGGGAATGTAATCAGACACTACGGAAGACTGTTACGCTGTACTGTCGAGTCGATCTACATCCCAAACCGCACTATTGTCCAAAATATTACTCCACTATTGAATACAAAATAAGAAATGGTGGTGTAATATTTTCTGGAATACTGTTTATCACGCTGATGTTAAGTGATGAATTGTGACTTTGATTACATTTGAGCCCATCAGACGCCTGCACTACATCTAGATCCACCCATATGACCACGTTGAGCACTTTTAGTACCTTGGCAAGACGGGAAACCATATTTAGCACTGGTGCCTAATTACAGTACGGGTCATTTCGTGATGAGGATATACATACAGAATGTAGGATCACAGATTCGTTACTGTACTGAGCCGTACCAAGAGGTTTTGGGATTTGAACTCATAAGCTTCCACTGACCCCTACAAATACAGCAAAGTCAAAATGGCACATAAAATTGAAAAAAATAAATAAATTAAAGAAATTAGTAAAGGATTACTGAGCAAGTCACAGCTAATTCAACAAAAACAAAAAAAAAAGGTGGAAGTCAATAGAATTAGAAAATTGAAGTCTGAATTGTCTCTATCTAACGTTGACAAGCGTGTGGCACGTTTTTATTTTCTGAATTAGTAAACACTTCTTTAGCATCTTATATGTAGTACAGTGCACCCATTGTCATGTGCAATGCAAAAAAAAAAAACAATCCACGATAAAAAAACATATGACCTGGCATGCCGAAGTCACACTGGCACTTTTGCTTGGCAAATCCCTCGTGTAGTTTTCTACAATCTGCTCCCTGTAATATCCAGAAAACTAACTAATGCTGAATCAGTAAACAGATCTGATTGTACGTTTATGATATTAAAAGCATTATCTGTGTGATATATATGACAATGGTGGTAGATTTCCTCTCCATTAGCACTGATTTGGCCAGACGGCAGGTGAGGCAGCTTTGTAGCTTTGATTTTTCTGGCTTTGTAGCATGCACGATGGTAAGAGCAGCTCAGTGAGGATGCGTTATTGCTCTGAAGTCCAGTTTGTGATGTGAACGAGCAGGGCGAGTTGGTTTGTAAACTCCGCCTTTTGTTTGCTTCACCTGTCGCAGTGATACAGGAAGTGCAACATGTTGATACTGACATTCAAATACTGAATATTCTGGAGTGCAAGTGGATTAAGAAAGGATTATCTGTGCATGCAAACGCTTATTTAAATCACGTATTCGTGTTTTTGTTTTGTTTTTTTTGTTTTTTTTAAACGCGATTTAGCCTTAGATCTTCCAGGTGCTTCGATTAGAAAACACCGTAAGTGACAACAGGCACATTTCCACCATACTGCAAAATAACAACATTATTTGTTAGCATTAAAGCAGCAGTTTGTAAATTTTTTTACAGCCCTCCACTGAATGTTAAGGAGTATTGCTTTTACAATGACAACACCTATAAGCCTTTCCTTCTACTGAAAATATGTTGCGTTTTAGGAAAAAAGGGCGGGTATACCTGAGCAGCTCTGTTACAGCTGAGGGCGGAGCTCATTTCTGGGCTGGAAAAATGTAAGCAGGAACCAGAAAGTAAAAAAGCAAACTAATAAACAAAAACAAAAAAACTAAGCAGATCCATTGCATGAAAATATTGCAAATGACAGTTTTTCTATGGTATCTTTGAAATTAGGTGAATGTTATAGGGATAGAAACACTTTTTAAAATTACAAACTGAAGCTTTAAGGTGTTGTGTGTGGCAGGCAAGTGGAAGCATGTACAAAGTATAATTACTGTAATTCCTGCAACTTTTTTTTTTTGACTCACCACTTGTGTTAATCTCGCTGATGTTTTAGTACTTGTAAATTGGTTAATCTATGAAGTTTGCGTTTCACCAAGAGGCTGATTTTCGCAAAAGCATCGCAGAGCAACAATCATTCTTAAATGGTAAAATGGACACGTCATTAAACACTCTGTCTACTAGTCTAGTAGTTAATACTTTACAGTGCTTTTTGGTACGAGTATGGAAATAGATCCAGGAACAAAAAAACGTTCTTGGAACTACAATCCAGCCCAGGAATTCAATTGTTCTTGCTTCCTCTGGTGGAAATGCACCTGAATTGACCGAGTTCCTGTGGTTTAAACCCTTGTAATTAACCGTAAAGTCAGAACTCCTATTTGAGTCAGACGTTCATGAAGCCATTTTAATCGAATCTACTGGTTTGTTCATCATGAGTGTCTTGCAACATGCATCGGTAAATGAGCGGCGTGAAGGCTGAAGAGAATGCCACTGCTGAGTAGCGCTCTTATTTGCGACAAACAAATTCTTCTGCTTTTTAGATCAGAGGGTGAGATGAGGAGTCGGCATGGGGAGTCAGATGCTGGAGGGACGCCTTTTACACAGCTAGTGGTCCGTGGCGTGTTTTTGGTGTGTTTTTCGGGCTCGTCCTCATGTTGGTGACACTTTGCTCATCCAGATTGATGTTGCTCTTAGAGGCATGCTGAAGCAAAGACTCCTGGGAACGCCAGTTGGCATCCAGGTAGAGCAGCTCTGTGGATCACACGGATCAGAGGGTAGGAGTGTTAGAGAAACTGGTTAATGCTATGCAGAGAAAAAACTGAAAATGAAAAAGATGGATTCCTTGATATGGTTTCCTGATTTTCAGCTGATGTTGGTCTGAAACTTTGGACCGGTTTTGACGTGTGTTACAGTACAATCCAGTTTACTGTCCATGTTCATAAGGCGACCGGACACCTAAATGTAAATAAGCCCATCATGATATCTGCCATAAAGTCCAAATGGGTGACAAATTAATGGAAAAACCAACATAAAGTTTGTTAGGAAGGTGCTGGACCACAACCAGCCTCCAAAACACTTCCAATAGCATCAATTCTCCAAGTCTCTGGAACTGTAATGAAGGAATCAACACTATTTTATGAAATAATTTCCCTCAGTTGGTGTTTTGACTATGGTGGTGAAGAGCACCGTCTAAGACATCACTCTGTAGTTCAGCAGGGATGAGATATGGTGAGTTTGAAGGGCATAGCGTATAAGTTACATCATTTTCAACTCATTCAATGACCCCTCGTGCCCTGTGGAAAGGGGCGGAGTCATCCTGGAAGAGACCACACCCACCATAATAGACCTCAGTGAGCAGCGTCTTATATTCGTACTTATAATAAGAAAGTCTATTGTGTCTAATGTCTAATGTGATTATTTTGCAAATTCGGTCCCTTGCCGTGGGCCCATACCTATTCCTCAACGTGAACAGGACACGAGTCCTCATCTGTCCATTCCATAGACATCCAGGAAGGTAGAGAGAGAGAGAGAGAGTGAGAGAGAGAGAGAGAGAGAGAGAGAGAGAGAGAGAGAGAGAGAGAGAGAGAGAGAGAGAGAGAGAGAGAGAGAGAGAGAGAGAGAGAGAGAGAGAGAGAGAGAGAGAAAGAGAGAGATGCGGTGATGGAAGGAAAAATGTAAACACACAAAGAAATAAAGAACACATTTAACAGCACAAGAGGAATTTCAATCAGACATTCACACACAAAAAGAAGCTGGACTAAGAGAGAGAGAGGCTGACATGTACAGAGATGACAAAAAACTTTGTGCATGGGGTGGACTGTAAGTGAGAGTAAAAAAAGCTATTCCCAAAAAGAATTACTAAGGCATTAAATAAGACTTATACCACAAGGCTGTTGAATTCTTGATGGGTCAGAAGGTGTTTATGAATGATCTATAACAGCAGCATCTATAACCATGTTGATCTGGTGAAGTCTATTTAGCGTTTATGTAAGGAGTCTCCAGTGTCAGAGCAGGTAAAGTTTATGAGTTTGGCCATAAGAACGTTTTTCTTGATAAAGAGCTACATTTCTTTTGTCTTAACTTCAAGAGAGACCAATAAGAGAGGCTGGTGAGGGAACGGCTTATGCTTATAGCTGCTATAATGTTTTATAATATATAACGTGCTATAATAATTGAACCTGTAAATGTAACATAACTAAATTAACATAACTAACTAAATGTAACCATAAATGATATAGTTATAAATAACCCTTACATACATTACATTATGTTAAAAGATGATTTGTTTTTAAAGGATTTTAAACATAGCGCTTGAACGAGTTTACTTTGCGAATCTTGTAATCATACATTATACATTCTTGTACATTATATATACAGTATGCAGCCAGTCAAAAGGGTATTTTAAAAAAAAATCACATTCATGTATTGTAAAGGGCGTTCTTACGTGCAACCTCATATATAATGACTCAGTTACTGCTACTGTTCCTGTTTATAAAGCTGACAATCTGCATTTACTGCATTTGAAATATTCCTTAGGGGTGCCAGTTATTTTGTCACATATCTTTTTAAGGTAAAGCTGTAATTGTACAAATGTTTTTTTTTTGTTGTTGTTGTTGTTGTTTTTGTTAGAGGATATGTACTGTATGTAGCTGTTTGAGTGGGTAATATTTATTCTCTACAATCCTTTTTAGATGGGGCGCCAATACTTTTGCAGTTGCCAGATCAGGAACTTTTTTTTTTTTTTTTTGGACAAATGTACATTTTTTTCCAGTAACATATACTTTAACGTCACATATAGTTCTTAATTCATTCATTCATACAGTGTGTTTACAATGAACTCATTGCTTACAATTGTTAAAAGAACTTGGAAAGACATTGACTGATGATGTAAGTGAGAGGCTGACGATGTAGAGACATGAAATGCAAAGCACATAGGAACAGGCACATGATGGATAAATGATCTCCTGACTGTCCTTTTGGAAACGCCATATTCAGTAAGAAGAGCGTACTCAAGCCTCTCCTGTCACGAACGTTGCCACTCACCAGCGAATTGGCCATCAGGAGCCTGTTCATTGTCCAGGCCTGTCACACAGTGGGTGTCAGACCGCCCCTGATTGTTATTGTCAAACTCTGGACAAGGCACCTCACTCCTCCTGCGCCCACCTGCAAGCGAGGTCAGAGGTCAAACAGAGCAGCCAGAGGCACAGCGGAGCACAGCAGAGTGTAGGGCGGGGATGGTGATGAGGATAAAGCAACAACATGCAGCATGCTAGGGGGTGTGATAACAGATGCACTCACAGGTGTCTATTCTCATAGTCTCACAAAATTAGACATTTCCTTCTTCACTTTGTATTTTCTATTTATTTGTATATTTGCATCTTGCATTTTCTTGTTGTTTTTTTTTTTTTCTTTTTTTCAGGCTTGTGTTAAAAGGTGGTGGTCTAGATGCTATTAAGAAACCCCATCACAGACGCGTCCATTCAGGAAAAATCCGGCAACCTAGGAGATGCAAACTACACACAGGTCATTTGCATAATCTGAATGATACGCCCATAAAATCCACTTGACCACCTGCATAACCCAAGCTTGAATACGATTAACTTTCCCTGTGTACATACTGATGTAACTTTTAGACTTAAGTCGCCATCAGCCCATGGAAACAGCACTGAAAAAGTTTGGCTTATGGTCGGCTGACAACGTGACACGATCAAAAGTAGGGATGGTGACTGGAAAGGAACGCTCGTCCAACTGACAACAAGCATACAGTACCATGGGGTGGGATTTAGAGAGAAAGTCTGTGTACGTAGCATTCTTTGTGCTCGTTTTTCCCGCCAGCACGATAATAAGGCATAAAATCACAGCATTATATTTTCTTTGTATTTTCATGACTAACGGCACAAATTATAATCTTGCAAAGAGGAGAACAATTATAAAAATGGGCAGGGTTAAATTGAATGCAGCAAGAGTAGCTCATCTAATGTTCAGTTCAGTGACATTTATGTTTTGACATTATCCTCACAGTAAAGCATGGTGATGGTAGCATCATTATGAACGTTATACTTGGCCTCTTGGGAGAGTTTACGATGATATGTTACTGGTCGAAATCCATCTTAATAGTTACTGATAGCCATTTTCTGTCTTATGTTTATGCTTTTATTAACCGTATGCTCCAAGTGTTATGACACGGTAACTGTCTAAGTCGCATTTAATATCTGAGTCATTTGTTCTCTCTTCTTATTTGTATTTCATTATGTAGCTTGTTGCATTTAGGTAGTTATAACATGAAGTCGCCCATTTATGTCAAAGTGGGGTGATGAATGAGACGTGACCTTTAAGGCTTTCATTGAATTCAGTAAAATTCCATACTGGTCTCAGTATGCAGTAATATGATAATTAACTATGTAGTAAATTATATAGCTTTAAAAAAAATAGAAATAAATGAGTAGATTTTTGAAAAAGAAATTCCCCACAGTCCATTCATTTGTGACCACAAAATCAGCAGTGGAGTGCAAATGTAGAAAACTGGCTTCCCCCCAACCAAATTAGTAACATGCCAGAGTTACTCAAGCAATGGCAATAATACATCTGCACAAAACTGGAGACCATGATGTGTCGGTGAGGCATGCGATCATAAAATTAGCATGTAAATGATGCTATTGCAGCACATGCAGTTCGTCGGGTATCATGTATCGATTCAGAAATCCATATTAAGATCACATAACATAGGCATGTAATAACAGAAATGCCACAAATAAGAGTGAGACAGACTAATATGCAAAGCCACATCATGCAATTTAGGCAATATTGTCTTGTCTTGGCTTTTCTAGTCTCCCAACTGGTCCAATAGTATGTCCAACAAAATGTTTGCCCTGTAGTCGAGAGATTGTGAGCTGGAATCCCAACGATGCCACAGTATTCGCGGCCAGGAGGATTGGCCAGGCTCTCTGGGTGAGAAGGATGGTGTTACTCTCTCGGTGTTACTCTCCCTCCCTTGTCTGAGCTCATGTCTGCAGAAGAAGCCAGTAAGTGTTTTTCTTCTAGTGTTTTTGGCTCTTCAATGATGTTGCGTGAGCAGCAGTTTGAAAAGACGCGGTTTCAGAGCTGCACATTTATGAGCAATTGTTAAGGCCTCAGCATACTTCATGTGGAAATGACATGTTGGAGGGATGCGCGATGACGAAACCTTTATTTCAAGCTTAAACGCTCACATGCTCGCTTCGGGTTTGTATTGACCGTCACATAAGAGCTCCAGTACTGCAGGTGGCGCTATTAAAAACACCATGACAATTTCCACAACTACAGGAAGAAGATTATAAAAAAAAATGTAATCATTAAAGACTAAAAGTCGTTAGACTCAAACCGTATATAGAACGTCAAATTAAGTTCAAAATCGCTAACGTAAGTAATCATTTGAGAGCCACAACAGTAACGATAACAAGCTACTTATGTACATTTGCAGCCAGCTGAGAGTTCGTCTCCCATGTTTTTTCGAGCTGAGAGGCTTCAGAAAACATGACGTCATTCCCAGTAAAGGAGCATAGTGAGCATCGATGCGACCTTGTTTTCACGGTGCACTACGGGATTTTTTATTGAGCGAACATTCCAGTGCACTGGAAGGATTTTGCAATTGAGAAAGCCCTTAAAATGGCGGATTCCCTAATCAGTGCCCTGATTACGACTGAACTAGGGAGCTGATTGAGACGCACTCTGCGTCTTGTATTAAATTAGCTTGGGCATGCCTCATTTGTAACGACTAATCACAGGCTTAGTCATGTACAGTAGCGTGCCACAGCGTTTACCCAGATGCCCTGTGCATGACACGGCAAGTGAAGGCTCCGCATTTCCATTTGTTCCACACTTAAAATATTCTTAATGGAAGCCATCCGATGTATGACAAGGCCATTAGCCCTCACTCTGATTGGGGGAGAGACAACTAGTGGGTGGGAACTGGTAATGACCAAAACTGGGATAAGATTGGGTAAAAAATAACAATCAGAGAGACAATCAGCTACAGCTAATTTTATATGGAGACGTATAATATCGAGGAGAGCTAAGGGACCGTCTACAAATTACATTACGTTTTACATTAAGCTGAAGGCACTCCATGTAATGAACAGTACACTAGGAATCATTAGATCATTCGATCATTAATTAGATATTCGCCATGATATAATTAGTATATTCAACACGTTTATAAAAAATACAACAAAATATATAACCTATGTTAATATACAAGAACAATACAATTTCATATAAACCATATACCGTATTTTGCGAAAGCCAACTCAAGGTAAAATTAGACCATTTATGTCTTAATAATGAGATCAGGATTGTGTCTTCTTGGTGAGTGTTTTGGTTTTTCACACACATCATGCAATTATTCATTGTAAATCACCTGCGACACACCCACAGTTTGCATGCACAATCTGTACAATCGCACATGCAAATTAACACGTAAATCAGCACCAGTGTGTAATAAATAAAATCGATCAGCACATGCTTAAGTGATGAACACATGCAGGACGTGCAGTCAATCACACAGAGGGGTGATTAAGCTCTTATCACAAGCCACATCTCTAAACTTTCAGTCGGTGCACTGTGTTTTATGAAGAATGTGTGAATGCGCCAGCAAGATGATGCGCTCTCTCTCTCTCTCTCTCTCTCTCTCTCCATCCATCATTATGCAGAACTGGATCTCGATTCATGACTATAAATCAGTCTCAAGCAGTGTTTAGGTTTACCCTGGTCTTTAGTAGGAGATGTACAGTCCTCCTCAGTGACATCGTTTCCCTGAGGAAGATAAATATTCTGTTAAATTCAGAGCGGATTATAAACCTGTGTCCTATTTAACCTTGTTTTAAAGGTAAACTCTGTGATATAACTGCACGATGAGATTCAATTCACCTCTGAATCCTGCTCTTCAGCGACTGCTACCATGAATCTGTGGTCAAGTGACTCACTGGGGGTTTTCTGCCCATGAAATAGAAATAAAATGATTTCTGTTTAATGATCGCTTGTTTTCAAATCCTTCCGTTTTATGTAGGTATATACAGTCCATTCGGGAAGGATTGGAACAGCAAGGCGTTTCTTGTTATCCGGGTGTGTTCAGTTAGATCGATTGCTTAAACAATTAATAGCTCTGAGCATCTGCTCTTGGTCTGAGCCCTGGATTTCACCTGTGAAG
Organism: Ictalurus punctatus; assembly: GCF_001660625.3. Lineage (NCBI taxonomy): Eukaryota > Metazoa > Chordata > Actinopteri > Siluriformes > Ictaluridae > Ictalurus > Ictalurus punctatus. The sequence goes on from NC_030428.2 coordinate 25,537,082, forward strand.
ACTGCATTTGTTGTTAAAAAGGATAAACCAACATGAAGACCAGAGAGCTGTCTATGGGAGAAAAGCAAGCTGTTTTGAAGCTAAGAAAAGGCATTGCACAAGCATTGGGTATAGCCAATACAACAATTTGGAATGTTTTAAAAAAGAAAGAAACCACTGGTGTACTGAGCAAGCAGACATCGAACAAGGAAAACTAAAGCAGTTGATGACAGAATCATTGGGAGAGCTGTAAAGAAGCCATGTTCTAAGTGTTTAACACATCTAGATGTAAATATCTGATTTATTTTCTCATATATCTTCAATGTACAGCAAAAACAATAGAATTGGCCATGCTGTTCCGATACTTTCAAAGTATTGGAATGTATTAACATTTTTGGTGAGCTGAGAAATGTTTGTGACATTGTATTTTGTTTGTGGGAAAAAAACAATCTAGATCTAACGGGAAAAGTCAGAAACGTGTGTGTGTCAAGCACAGCATTACAACCCTCCCAACCTTCACACTTTTATCATCTGTATTAACTCCGCATTTATCATCTAAGTATAACAGCAGAGCCAATCTACATATGAATCTGGAATAATTGACAGTTCTGTGGGTGTTTTGAACTCTCTGATATTAAACAACCCTCTCTGGAAACCCCGCCCCCTTCCTCTATTTCACATTAGTAATCTTTTGGCTGGCGTCTCTTCTGATAAATGAAGTCAGCAACATGATTTTGCAGTCTCACATCGCCTTCCTGCTGGGAAACTGGCCGGCTCTCGGGTGTGTTCTGGTGGCGTTCGTCTCCCTCGGCCCCCGGCAGGTAGGAGCCGGACATGGAGGAGAGCGTGTCAGTGCTGATGCGTGAGTTTTGACTCTGTGAAGACGCCATGGACATGACAGACTGGGCCAAACTGCTGCTCACTGGGTCTGCAGGAGAAAGCAGAGGGGGTGTGAGGATGAGTGGTGTTCAGCATTTGTGTGTAGCATTATTTATCTGATTATCTGATTATTTATTGTGGAACAGATCAGAGCTGTGTTTGATCCTACCTTCAGGGGAGGTGATGGTGGAGGACAGCGGGGTGCCGCTACACGAGGACTGCTCTATCGCACCGCATGAGGACAGGGTGAGATTGTCGCTCTCAGGGGTCATGCCACACTGAAGTAAAAAAATAACACAGCTCAGCTAAACTTTGTTAGGACAAATGTGTGACTGATGAAACTGTGTTCCATCTGATTAAGTGTATTTTTAGGGCCCGAGCACTGAAAGTGCGCAGGGCCGTATTGTTTTCCTAAGGATTATTATTTGTTATTATTTTTCAAAGTGCTTGGGTAGCTCGGCCCAACAGGAAGCCAGCCATTTTGGATTTTTTGAAAACTCCTCCTTTTCATGTGATTCATGTGATTGTCACCAATCTTGGTCAACATTATGCCAAGACACTGAAGATGCTAAATTGCGAAGGGATTTTTGATATCTCGAATGATTTCGCCATGGTGAGGCAATAAATTTATCGCAAAAAATGGGAAACAGGAAGAGTCTCATATCTGAGTGCATCAAATGATTTAGATGAAACTTGAGCTATATGTTTGGTACTGGGGGCCGATCACATGGATGTGGCTATTGCGAGTCACGGTCATAGCGCCACCAACTGGCAGCAGGAAATGTGCGACATACAACAGACTTTGCAATAATCCTCTTATAGTTACCCGAATTGCTTCAAACTTGGTCCAAATCATGTCGAGACATGGCTAATGTAAAATCGTGAAAGAAGTCTTGATATCTTAAAGGGGTCATGTGATGATTTTAAAAGCTCATTATTTGGTTTAAGGGTGTAATAGAATAGGTTAACATGCTTTAATGTTCAAAAAACACATTATTTTTCACATACTGTACGTTATTGCAGTACCTCTATTCCCAGTGTGTCTGAAACGCTCTGATTGAGTCCCGGTCTCTCCAAAGCCCCTTCTTCCGAACAGTCCAGAGCACTCTGATTGGTCAGCTGAACCACTGCATTGTGATTGGCCAAAAACCTCAAGCATGTGTCGGAAATGTAACGCCCCTTACCATAATCGTGTGCTTCAACTTCCAAGGCTTCTAAACACAGTTAATAATGTCATCGGTTTTACCGTATCTGTCCGAGCCCGAGTCAGATTCTGAAAATGCGGACGATCGAGCAGATCAATCAGAACCAACTTTGCAAGCATGACTTGAGCAGAACGTTTCTCAGTGGTAAGTTTGTATTTTGTAACTCTATTACCTTTCAGATACGACGTTATAACGGTTTAATTTGTCTTCTTCACTGTAACAACTTTATGTGCTGACGTGACGACATAAAATACATTAAATAAATTAAAAATGTAAAAATTATGGTGGCATTATACAGATATTTCAAATTGTGACGTAGACTTTTGCGAAAGTAATATCTGGACTAGGATCGAGGCGTTTTAGGCAGGTCTGGAGCAGTGAAGATAGAATAAACCCCTTTGTGGGAGACTATGAGCTTTGTAACTTTGCAGATCTTATACATGAACATTACACACTATACAGATCCATTACACACTAAAGGAAAAGGAAAACATTAAAAAGCATCATATGACCCCTTTAAATAGTGTTACCGCGGTAACGCATCAAACTTTAATACTCTTTTCTTTGTATATTGTTGTTTTATTCAACAGCATTCACTTCACAACGTATTGTTTCCATACACCCACCGAGTAGTGATGGCACCGTAGTGCTTGGGCCCGTCATCGCTGCTTGCGGCTATATTTTATTTTGTTCTCATAGATTCCTTGAATGTGATCTTACTTTGTTGTGCAGTCTATAGTTTTTAAATTGTGTTGCATACAACTTGGGTGTGTAGAGCTTCATTTCAGTGCTTTTTCACAAAAAGATAATTTAAGCATAAAACACTGGGGGGCACGATTTTACATGAAAATAATGAACAAAGGGGTGGTGTGATGCCTCTTGACATGAAGCGTTATTACTTTAACCCCCACATCGTGTCAGTGTTTGCAAGGAAAGTGAAAAGTGTCTCATTCATCTTGTATTACTACAGTTTAGTACCTCTTGCTGGTCCATAGGCAGTTTCCTCCTGCACACCCGAGCCTCTGACTCACTGCACGACTTCTCATCCTCCTCCTCAGGCAGCACTGAGGAGTTCTGGGAATTCTGGGAGAGAGACCTAGAGGAGCACCAGATTGTTAATAAGATCAAAAGACAGACAGACAGAATCACATCCATAGACAGACAGAAAAACAAAGCAGACAAATGGATACAGAGATGGACAAAAAAAATAGATTACTATTATTGGCACACTTGGTAAATATGAACAAAGAAGGCTATGAAAAATTGTCTTAATCATTTAAAATTTGTATCCTTTGTGAAATAAATTCACAAAAATACTCTGCTCTCATGGATATTAAATAATTGCAAACAATTTATATAAAAAATCTTTGTTAAATGTAGGTGTGCAACAATTATTGGCACCCCTATTAATTCATATGAGAAACACACACACACACACACACACACACACACACACACATATATATATATATATATATATATATATATATATATATATATATATATATATATATATATATATGAAGTATATTCCCATTGATATTTAACAAATGTCAGTACACCTAGGTGACTAGGAACAGGAAATTGTTCAACCATGACTTCCTGTTTCACAGGGGTATAAATATGAGGTAACACATAGGCGAAATTCCCTTAGTCATTCATAACAATGTGTTACACCAAGGAGTATAGCTGTGTTGTGCGGCAAAAGGTTGCTGAGCTTCACACAATGGGAAGTGTCTATAAGAAAATAGCACAAGCATTGAAAATGCCCATTTCTACCATCAGGGCAATAATTAAGAAGTTCCAGTCAACTGGAAATGTTATGAATCAACCTGGAATTGGACGTGTGTCTATATCGTCTCAACGCACTTTGAAGAGGATGGTTCGAGTGGTTGAAATATCTGACTTGAAACTCATAGAAAACCTGTGGGGTGAACTGAAGAGGATCTGGAGAGATTCTGTATGGAGTCACGGTCTCAGATCCCTTGCCATGAATTCTCCAACCTCATCAAGCATAATAGGAGAAGACTCAGAGCTGTTATCTTGGCAAAGGGAGCTAGCACAAAGTATTGAATAAAGGGTGCCAATAATTGTTGCACACCTATATTTAACAAAGATATATATTTTTTTTATAACCCTGTGTTTTGTTTGCAATTGTTTGATATCCATGAGAGCAGAGTATTTTTGCGATTTTTTTTTAAGAAAAGAGCAAAAGGTTAAACAATAAAGGCAATTTTTCACAGCCTTCCATTTACCAAGGGTGCCAATAATAGTGGAGTGCACTGCAGATAGATGGATAGATAGATAGATAGATAGATAGATAGATAGATAGATAGACAGACAGACAGATAGAGGGCTGTATCGGGGAACCGTCAGTGTGTCACTCACTTGGAGCTGCTCTTCTTCACCTTGAGGCCTTGGCTGGAGGTGATGGAGTGCTCTAAGTGAGACAGCGAGTGTGTGGCGGTGTGATGACTCGCCGTGCCGTACGCAGGCAGCGTTCCAGAGATGTGAGCTTTTGTCAGGCCGTGCAGTGCAGGAGCGCATGGTGAGGGGTTCAGCGGGCCGTTTAGAGCCTCTAAAAGAGACACAGCCTCGAATCCTTGGGGAATGTGTTCAGCCGCCTGAAACAGAGGAACATCAAGCAGCAGCTGTAATATACACAAAACCCTCCTCAGGTACTACATGTTCTCTTTATTGTAATGGATATCCCATTGACCAGGACATTTTATATATATATATATATATATATATATATATATATATATATATATATATATATATATATATATATATACAGCCACACAGGTTTAACATATATTTTTAAATACATTAAGATCATTATTGGCTACATAAACCGTATTTACGGAATTGAGTCACACAAAAGTTCTCATGCACTTACTCAAGGTAGCATTACTACTGCCTAAGGTTAGCTCTTAATGAATAAAATCAGCACGACAAGCATGTTACATGCACCACAAAATGTGTCAGCATACAGAGTCCACTCCAGAATTATTGGCACCCTTCGTGAAAACGAATAACAAACACAGTGAGTTAAATTCACCGAGTTTAAACATATGTGGACGCTGCATAGTTTTATTTGAATACGATATCTTTTCGATTCATAAACTGGTGTCTTTGAGTAGTGTTTCTGCAGAACATTGGTTGAAAAAGTACTGTCATGCCACAGTGTTAATATTTGATGATATCTCCTCTAGAAAGAAACACAACACCGAGCCTCTTCCGGTAATTTCCAGCAAGGAACATTACACAACGTTACAAGCTCGTTTGGTCACACCCAACCACAACACCTAAATTATACACCTAAATTATGAATTCATGTTAGAGGTACTTGGTGATCATGCTTGGTGATGTATTTTTTGTGCATTGCTCGGTTTTTCGTGCGTTTATTCCCAACAGCTTGTTAGAAACTACTAGGTGTCCTCTTTTCATGGCGGATTATTATCGCAGATTCTCTAGGGTGCCGGTGATTCTGGAGTTGATCGACCTTGTACCGCAGACTGCTGTAAAATGAAGCTGTGTCTCTCTGAGTGCGCCACAGTGAATCAGTGAGCGTATTTAGGTAACAGCATTAGCTGGGGTTTGAAACGATAGAAAGCGTAAGGCTGTAATTTAGTTTGTGATTCCGTATGCAGGAAGGCTTTCAGTGATAAAAGTGCAGGTTTGCTTCGTTACCGAATGCTCCTCAGAGTCTGAGGACTGGGAGGTGATGGCTGGATTGAAGCCGGTAGTGGAGACGGGACTCAGCTTCCTCCTCAAGGCTCGGATCTGCAGCAGAGCCCGAAATGCTGTGGAAAGCATCGAGTAACAAAATGCACTTGAGTGAATGAAAGTGAATTCAAGCGTAATTATGGTAGCTCTGTTAAGTTTAAGTTAAGTTTCTATGTCCGTAACGAAGGGCTAGTTTAGCGGTTTACGGTCAATGTGTTTGTTTACTGTAATGTATTTTTGCATTAAATTAACGTGAAGAAGACGTCTCCTCACGCAGGCGGCAGATTGGGCAGCAGTTGGCTTGATAGCGCAGTGTGTCTGCGCAGGCATTGCACAAGCACAGGTGTCTGCAGGGAAGGATGAGTGTGTCGCGCACATCAGACAGACACACCACACACTCCGCACTGTTGTCGCTGAGCTCATCGTCAGCCACCTGTTGGACCACAGTCCACGATTTACCTTCCAACTAGTAGATAGACATTTTGATATTCAAATGGTATAGACAAGACTGAGACAGGTAATATAATGGATATAACAGGTAGTGAAACCATAAAAATAAATAAATAAATAAATAAAACAAAAAGATTGAAAAACAAATTAAAACAAATTTATTGGAAACAACAATGGCTGCGTCCAAAAGCGCATACTGTGACTTTTTTTTTTTTTTAATAACTTATGACTTTTATTAAACTATATAACGGACGGTGATATTTGGAAAGTCGCTAAAGTTCGTCCAAAAAGTCGCTAGATTTGTTGCTAGGCGCTTTCTTTGCAAAAAAAAAAAAAAAAAGTCGCTAAAAGGGGTCTGAAAAGTCACTAAGTTAGCAACACTGGTCTGCAGATAAAAGGCAGGCTAAGCTCCGCCTCTCGCCAGCAAAAAGAAAATACAGAGGGAGAGGGAACATGAGGTTTTTCATCTATTTGAAAAGCAATAAAAACACACAGAGTACACAAATGATGCCCTGTTCGTGGTTGTTTTTCTCAAAAACATTTTGCGCCCCCTTCCGATGTCTCCCCTGGGTTGACAACCGCTGCCTTATGGGATAATGCAGTATCCACAGTGTCCAGTGGTTCCATACTGCAGAATTTCGGCGGAAGCAGTAGGTCATCCGGGGATTTCTTGTCTACTGTTTTGTGAATACTGAGAATTCGGACATACTACACCTTTGGCGTACTGCTTTTCGCCTACTGTGTAGTAGTATAGTAGTAGGGATATTCGGACACAGCCAGTGTATTGGAAACATCAGTCCTGGTCTATCTCACAGTGTTTACTTAAAACAAGTTCCCATAAGTTTCCCATTGATCCATTTTTCCAAAAGAATGACTTACTTTAGATTCCTGGCTGTTGTATTTGTTTTCTATGCCATAAATCTCCTGAAGCAGGTAACTAACACCATCCACCTGAAACACCATGAGAACATTTCTATCAGAATGTCAGAACTGCCTACCTGACATATTTTCAGGATTATAAGTTGGGTGTAAAATGTAGATTCGATTATTGTATAAGTTACAGTAATGAGAGCGTGGCATAGATGTTATTTTCAAGATGTGGAACAGAGGAATTTATTTGTTGTCATTTCATAATTTATACAAGAAACATGAATTCATTGATGATCATTAATAAACCATGACTCCATGCTTATACTTACACTATATGACCAAACGTTTGTGGACATCTGACCAACGTTAAACTGACCAATGTTAAACATCTCATTTCAGATTTAGTTCCCTCTTGTTGTTATAATAACCTCCACTCTTCTGGGAGGCTGTTCACTAGATTTTGGGGCGTGGCCTTGGGGATTTGTGTTCATTCATCCACAAGAGCATTAGTGAGATCAGACAGTGATGTCGGGTGAGAAGGTCTGGGATGGAGTCTGCGTTCCAGTTCATCCCAAAGGTGTTCAGTGGGGTTGAGGTCAGGGATCTGTACAGGACACTCGACTTCTTCTAGTCCAACCTTCTCAAATCATGTCTTCATCAAGTATTGTCATGCTGGAACAGGTTTGGGCCTCTTAGCTCCAGTGAAGGGAAATTGTAATGCTACAGCATACAAAGACATCCTTTACAATTCTGTACTTCAAACTTTGTGTCATCAGTTTGAAGCATCACAGGAATTACATATGGGTGTGATGGTCAGGTGTCCACGATCTTTTGGCTGTATAGTGTAGTTTATTTCCCAACCTTAAATTAAAGTGTTAGCAAAAGTATTACTTATTACGGTTTTGTCCAATAATAATTGTTTTATTTGAATCATTTTTTGACCATTGATAGAAATTAAAATGGCTTTGAGAGTGACTTTATCTAGAATGAAACCAACTTTGCCACATTGATATTAAGTGTTTTTTTTTTATTTATTTTTTAAAAAATCATTCTGAAGTGCTCAAAATTAAAAACTAGAGTAGTGGTACTTTCAGTATGGCTTTATTGTCTTCTAATTGTTGTGATTTGTGATATTCAGGAAATTGGTGACTGCCGTATTTCTGGTTTTGCAATCATTGCAATTATTGAAGTGCGTGATTTTTATGACACCTATCAGTAATTTTTTATATTTCCTAAAAAAATAAGCAACTGGTTGCTTATTATATTGCTTACTATATATTATTTTCCAGTATATATTATTGCCAGGCTGTATAATGTGGAAAAATGCTATAGAATGCTGTCTAAGATAATTATACAATCAGGGATCTTACCACTTGCTTCTGCTTCAGAGGTTTCACACAGTAGCTGTCATCCATATGCTATAAAAAGAGAGAAGGTCCAAGTCGTTGCACATGCTTTGGAATTTGTAGTCGTGTTTAATTTATGATGAACTATTTCATTCTGTGAACGCTAACGTTACGGCCAGCTAGAAATCCTACGTACCTTCTCAAAGGTGGCGAGAAGAATGTGAGCGTGTCCTAAATGCTCTGTAGAAAAATGAACGAATATACAAAAGTAGATTAGCGTGCAAACGTTAATGTAAAGATAAGCGACTCGACTCACCATCTCCTTCATCCACCACCGCCTGAACCACCATGGGGAAAACTTCTTTATCCATGTCGAATAAAAGCTGAAAGATAACACATTCGCATCACTAAACTCTCTTTGTGTTTGTGTGTGTGTGTGTGTGTGTATTGAAAAGCTCTGTGCTTTGACTGGATTCTGCAAAATGTATAAACGTGACTGTGAAAGCCAGAAGGCACACACTCCTTGGCAATCAACTGTAAATTTGATTCTTGTGTGTATTATTTTCTTCCTATACAACAGCGCTGTTTAATTCTTGATTCTGATTGTTCAGACTCATTTTCTATAACTTTCTCTGACAATAGTGCCGGCTGCCATGCGTATCACAAGTTTATACAGCATTAATGCGCTCGATCGAATATGTTATCCTTTCTATAGTAACAGCCCGTTAAAAGAGAATTGTATGGAGGATGATCCACATAATCTAAGACTAATAATAAGCAGGTTTCCTCTGGGTACACCGGTTTCCTGCCCCAGTCCAAAGACTTGCATTGTAGGCTGACTGGCATCTATAAATTGTCCGGAGGGTGTGAATAGGTATGCGATTGTGCCCTGCGATGGGTTGGCATCCCATCCAGGGTGTCCGGGATAGGCTCCAGGCTCCCCCGCAACCCCGCTTAGGATAAACGGTATGGAAAATGGATGGATGGATGGATGGATGGTTGGAGTAAAGTGCCAATTTGAAGCAAATATATATTTTGATTCAACACTTGAGAAGAATGTATTGAGAAGTCAATACAGACAGACACTGATCCAAGTGTGAAAATGCTCCCTCACACATAAATGCACTTAAGCACACGTATTCTTGATTAAAAAAAAAAAAAAAAAAACCTTACCTCCTCGTCTGACCACTCGGACAAGTTGACAGAATGCGATGGTAAGCAGAACTGCTGGCAGACGCCTCTCTTAAAATGCACCGTCTCCGATTTCAGAGAGCTGTCCTGGGGCAGGTATCTGTCAATATACAACAAGCAGAGAGCCGAACCATCAACCATCAGCCTATTATTAGAAAGAGTCCTTTTGACCTCTGAGCATCAGTGAACAGCCCATATTAAAATGCTGGAAATGTGTAAAATGTGCTTTAGACTTTCTTAGGGCCATTAAAACTGATATAAAGTATGTCGTTTTAGCTGTATTTGTGTCATGTGACAATCTTTTCCTTCATAAATGTGTTCTTAATGCTTAAACATGCTTGTCCTGGTTTGTATATTTTCGGTAAATATACTGTGTTTGCACTGGTGTTATTGGGAGTAAACATCATTTTTACCCTCTACTTATTTCACTCACACTGGCACACCATTGTGGAATTCCTCAGTGGCTTGGTAGTAAATAGTGATGGCAACTTGTGTATCAGCATCGAAGGTAAACTCAATGTTGTAGCAACTACGGCTCTTTCCGACCTCGTGCCCGGGCAACTTCATGTCTTCTCTACATCTGTAAACAGATTCTTAGTGTTTTTAACTCACCAAAAGAGGTTAACTTAACAACTGCTTAAAACGTGCTGTCTGGTTGGAGGCCTCACCTGACCAGTCGGAGAGTATCTTTTCGAATGTTGACGAGACTTCGGAGGGTCTTCACTGGCTCGTGAGGTGGTGGGGCGGTATATGGGAACTAAAGACAAGTGGAAAGAAAATATTTAAACGGAATAGGAACTGCTTAAGTGTCGGAACGGTATTAAGGAAAGGCTACTGCCCAATGACTAGTCTACTATTTCTTTGCTCTTTATAAACTAGCGGTTGCATAAACTAGCCAACTAATACATTCACTTGTCGCCACCATGGAGATGTCAACTAAGTGCGGAGGTAATGAAATGTAGGCAAACAGTAAAGAAAGCTCCTTTAAGCCCACTTGTGCCTGTTCCCAAAGGAATTCCTACTGCAGTGATTTTTGTTGTCCTTTAAACTGAATCAAATTTAAGTAAAATTGTACTGTGTCATAGTGAATTCTGTCATGAATTCTGTCAGCTCGTTCGCTGCGTCTTCAAATGCTACCGTGGCTGGAATTGAACATGCCGGCTTAACTCCGGGGTCTCTGGAAAAACCTCCCAGACACCTCTGTAGACATCGCATCTTAGGCCCTCCATCTTAGGAAGGCTGCTCATTGATCTATAAAGAGGTCTATATTAATGGACACAAGCTTCCATGCTTCAGGTTCAACCATTCCAATTTTACAGCCGTGTCTGCCAGGTCATCCATCGAAGTTCATTTTAAGAATTGGGTAATATGATACAGTACACAGATTTATCATTTTGCACTTTTATTTTTTATAATTTTGCACACTTCAATCTTGCATATTTATTTTTATAGTGTAGTCTGAAAAAGCACTGAAGCTGGAAATGTAGCCTGTTCATTGACGCTTGAAATTCGACGCGTTCTTATCAGCATCTAACTGCAGTAACAAAATAGCCTGAAAATAGCTTTATCAATCAGTTTTTGATTTAACTACGAAAAAGATAACTAGTCAGTTAGAATTTTTTTTTGATTTGGTCGACTAGTAAATATGAATAGTCGTGCAACCCCTACTACGTATTTGTTACTGTTTAGAGGAGCAGTTTGTTACTTTTAATCTCTTAAACCCGAAACGTGATTTGCAGTTGCAGTGACAACACTGACAAGCTTTCCCATTTATGATTACCTTATGATTACCTCTTAAGCAAAATGTCACCGATCGGAGCAGTTCCTTTCTGGCAGGGGGTGGAGCTAATTTAAGTGTTTGTAAAATTCATATTTATGTGCTATAGAAAACTGCAGTCTGAAAATGAAGAAATTAGTCAAATCCCTTGCATGGCTATACTGTATGTGATAATTTTTGTAAGGTATCTTAGAAAGGATTTACTTACAATAGCTCTAGAAATACTTGTAAACTTTACAAATAGCAGTTATAATTTTTATTGTAACATTTCAGCATGTCACTTTTTCTCCAGCTCCTTGGCCACATGCCTGGATAATGACTGATAATGATAATGAGTCTTTATTGGAGCAGAGAGGGTTAAGGGCTTTGCTCAAGGGCCCAACAGTGGCAGCTTGATAGTGCTGGGGCTCGAACCCCCGATCAGTAACCCAGAGCCTTAACCGTCAAGCCACCACTTCCCCCAAATCCTTGTTTAAACCCATGTCTTGTTATACTGTTAGCACAGTAAGTGTAGACAGTAATTATCTTATTGCGTGTAATGTTTCTTTACAAAGTCTTGCTTGTGTTAAAGCGACAATCATAACGTTACTTTCTCATAGTCCTCATTTCCATGGCCCTATTGACTCAATTCTGCTTTTTTCCCTTTCGTTTCCAAAGTCTTACTTCTGTTTTCTTTTTTATGATTTTATACAAGTTTACATGCTCCTATTATGGATCATAACGTGACAACCTTTTTTTTTTTAAATTTATTTTAAAAAAGCACTATGGTTACATCTTGTAGCCTGTAGTTTTAACTTATACACACGTTGCATGCACATTTTGATCCGTCTTCCCTGTTTAAACAGAAGAACTGTCTAATGAAAATCTGATGAATGAATTATAGAACTTGTATATTGTTTGTTAATATGATTTATAGCACAGCATATCTATGTGTGTGTTTGTATGTTGCTTTAGAAAACCACATTTGACAGATTTGATGGAGAGACAGTGAGCTTTTAGGTCAGGACCAGTCATGTCTCCCTCCCATCCCCATCCCCCTAAAAGCACAGATTGAATGCAACTCTTGTGCATTACCCGCATTAAGCTGCCCCTTAAATCCACAACATCACCAGGCTGTCTACTTAGAGAACGGATAAGCTGTTAACACACACTACAGCCATACAGTACACAGTCACATAAACCCATAGATAGCATGTTGAGTCCATATTATGCAAGTCATGCAAATCCCACATTCCAACCCCAGGTAAACAACAAACTGTATAAATTATATGTTAGTGTACTGTATATATTTTAAATGACATTCTGAACAAGTACAATCTAGTACCAGCTTGAGGTAGAGAATTTTGTATCTAAGGTTTACTGTCATGTGTATTTTAGTAGACAATTTACTAAGCCCAGAGATGGTAAGTTACCTCAATTATCAAGGTCAAGCAGGTTGGATTATACCATTAAATGCCATAGTAAATATTTTTTTTATAAACATTACTCAAGTCAAAACAAAAAAAAAAAAAAGACAGCTGGATTTTTAAAACATGACTTTAATTCTTCATGTAGTAATAACTATGAATATGAAATGCAGTGAGTGTAACATTTACTGGAACTGTAGCAGGGCGTTGTAGTGCAAATCCATAATTATAGTACTTTATATAATTTGCTGTAGTGTAAATTTAGTAAATGTATTAATAAAGTGCTATTTGCGTTAGTTATATTAGTAAGTACATTATATTAGTATTTTAGCAGGTATTGTTGTGCAAATCAGTTATTATCGTGCTACTTGCTTAGATTACGTCAGTAACTATATTATATTAGGAATTTAGCAAATGTTGTAGCGTAAATTTATTTATAAAGTGCTATTTGCTTTGGTTATATTAGTAAGTACATTATGCTAGTGTTTTAGCAGTTACTGTTGTGCCAATCAGTTATTATAATACAATTCATATTCATATATTATATTGTATCCATAAGTAACTACCTCATAATAGAATATTGTTGTGCAAATAGGTTATTATAGTGGAATTCTATTAGTATCTACAATATATAAGGAATTTAGCTGGTATTGTGAAAATCAGTTATTATAGTGCAATTATCCTATACTATATTAGTACCTATAATATATTAGTAATTTACAGGTATTCTAGAATACATATTATAGTACTAATAGCTTAGAATATATCTGAAATACTTACATTTGATATTTAGCAGGTAGTGCATATCAGTTATTATAATTATATTAACTTAAGACTTTAAGGTTTTTGATTCGCAGAAAAACAGAAGACAGGCTTTTATTTGAAATCTTCAAAATATTGTTTTAATTGAATAACCATGGCTCTAATTTTCCTTGGTAAACAGACAACACACAGCCTTAGTCTTAGGCGTCTTAGATTACAGAGATTGCAGTTTATTGCTCTGGACACATCTGCAGTCCTCATGCCTCCCTGCAGCAGGACTATGGAATGTTCACGCAGGTGAGCAGGAACCCTAGGCATCTTTCTTCAGGTGTTTTTCAGAGTCAGTAGAAAAGTCTCTTTAGTGTCCTAACTTATTGTAACTGTGACCTTAAGAACCAATCGCCTGTAAACTGTTCGTGTCTTAAGGACTGTTCCACAGGTGCATATGCAATAATTGTTCATGGTTCATTGAACAAGCATGAAAACATTGTTTAAACCCTTTCCAATAAAGATCTGTAAAGCTTATTTGGATTTTACAAAATCATCAGTCTCCTGAAAAAAGGATGTTTCTTTTTTTGCAGAGTATGTATTCAAATATTCCAATCATTATTAATAATTTTGTATTATCAGCAATACTTTTTCCACTGTATGTAATTGAGGAAAGCATTTTAAAATTTATAAATTTTCCACATTTGTCAATTTAAAGCTTTATATGATCCACAAACCATAAAAGGCTGGTTTCCCATACAATGATTAAGCCTATTCCGAGAATAAAAAGAAATTTGAATAGTGAATCACTAGTGCCAATTTAATTTAAATGTAATCTTAATCCACATCCAGGAAAATGTATCAGAGTTGCAGATATTTTCAGATCTGGCCCGTGGGACTGATTAAATTATCACCTACTCATATCATTTGTCATGATCCATAAAATATCCTTTCCCATCTAGTATTGTACTAGTACTAATAGTATTTTTGTATATTTTAAATACTTTATATTTATTTAGCAAGTAGTGCAAATTAGCTATGTTATTATCCTAGATTATAGTAACAAGACAAAAATGAAAACTGAGGACACACTAATCATCATGCACAGCTATTTCATTTTCATTTCTGAACTTAATAAACTAATGTTATGAAATCCCAATCCAGGCCCTTTCAAACAGCAGACATAACCAGTGGTACAGTAGGTTGATTAAGAAAAACAATCATATGTAATTAGAGTAGTGTATATTTGAAATTTGATTACTTTTTTGACATAAATGAATTATAGATAATTTATTCCTAATTTATAGTGTGTACCTATAAACCACGTAATTACTCTTACTCTGACTGAGAATGCGTCAGTTGCATTTTCTCAATTGGATTGTTGCTGTAAATCTAGTGTTCCCAGTTAACTGTAGGACTGCTACGTAAACATAAAGCTAAATAGTTGAGGCTAGATCGCATTTCTGAACTTCAGTCATTTAATTTATTATCAGTACTGACTCACATTTATGCAATAAGCTACTGATATTTATAATAAAACACTGAAGCAAGAATGCACAGGAAAACAGGTGATGAAATCCTGCACACGCTGAAACATTTCCACTCGCATGAATGTGAAATATTGCGATGTATTAAAAATTTTATTCTGATTAAACTCTATTACAGTCTTCATTCTGTCCTTTAGAATTTCATAGCTTTTGGAAAGGAACTCCACGCTGCGCTACATCTTGTTTAAGTTATTAATAAGCATCTTACTGTAACTGGTCTGTTTCCCAGGAAGTTGAGATCTGTGTTCTCTCCAAACAAGTAGCCCTCAGGATGGGTCGAATCAAACTTTTCTCCTCCCATGATGAAATGGCTGGCAAAGTAGCTTCCTGCACACAAAAAAAAACACAGCAGAGCCATTAAAAAAAACACCAACAGGCCAAAAGTAAGCATATGATTTTTCAAAAACTCATTTAAATAAAGTAAATTTGCCTACAACCAACACAATACAGCAACAACACATTTCCCCCAAAATAGTCTTTGTTTAAAGTGATGTAATTTTATTTTAATATAAGAAAAACCTTCATCCCCATGGTGATAACCGTCTCTGACTATGACTAATTAAAAATATATATATATATAAACTCAATTACAAATTTAATACACCTTTTATATTTTATAACAGCCTCAGGGACTTCTGAATGTTTGAGCCTGGTATATGTGATAAGGGTTGTAATAAAATCTACATTATGAATGGATATTAAATATAATCTGTATCTTTAAACCAAATATGTTGTATAGATAGATAAATAAGTCTTTTGGTCACAACTCTTCATCACAGTTTATCTAAGCCAGGGTTTCTAGAAAGACCCCATTTGTGGATTTGTGGATAGTAAATATTACTGCAGCCCCATAGTGTAGACTGTCTGATTGGCACTGCAGAATGGTTTGATAGCGACTGATCATTAGCATGACGGCATAATATTGAATTACCACACATAGAATACTATTTTAACTGATTAAATGTTTAAAAAGAATGCACGAAACAAACTAATTGGATTTTTAAAAAATCGAAATCACAAAGTAGCTACAAATACACAACTATAAACTTTATATATAACTACGGACGATATATTTGAATGAAATATAATAAAATATAGGAACTATATATGTTCTATAATGTGTAATGTGCGATGAGAAACAGGAGGCAAGGGTATGCTTTGTTAGAGTGAATATGGGAGTCAAAATACAGGCAATCTATAATCTCATGTCAAAACAAGCAATGACAAAAGCAGGACATACAATGACGCACAAAATTTAGAAATCAAAGCTAAGACAACAATGCATGATAAGAGTTTGCGACGCTGCAAATAATTAGCATGGTATCATAGACAAATGAATCAAAGAGTATCACAGAACAGATGAACACAAACAGGTAACAAACCAATGACAGGAAACTGGCGGAGACAGGACTAGGACAAAAATAACTATAAACTTTATATATAACTATGGACTATATATTTGAATAAAATATAATATAATATAGGAACTATATATGTTCACGACGCTGCAAATTAATAGCAAGGTATTATAGACAATATATTTGAATGAAATATAATATAATATATTAACTATATATGTTCGGTAGTGTGTATTAATCAAAATGAATGTGTGAAATGAATCAAAGGTTAACACAGAACAGGTGAACACAAACAGGTAACAAATCAATGACGGGACACTGGTGGAGACAGGACTAGGACAAAAATAACCTAGGTCGAATTGTGAATACATGTCGGTTTTAGGAAACAACATGTAGAAAAACAAACCAGGCCTAAATGGTGTTTGTGAACGTCAGATGACTGTTTACATTTTGCACACTGTGATACTTAACTTGATATCGGTGACAAAACTTTGATATTGTGACAACCTTAATACTATGTGTCTACTGTATTTGATTATTAAAGCCTCTGACTAAACATTTGTTTATAAACTAAAAGTGTTGACGTTAATACATGTGCAAATTACATAACACTGAGATATGAGAACCACAAAGCTTGACAGATTTATTGACGCTGCAGGCTGTGCTTATGTCTAGCCTTAATCTCTCTGTGACAGTATTTCCTGAAGAAACAAACCCATGTGTGTGAAATTAAAAGGGAATGTCCTGACAGGATTATTCCGAGCAGATATTTCTGTTTCGCCATCTGCTAATACTGATGCCGTTATTCTACATCTGTTTCAAAGATGGCAGCGACATTTGCAATGTAAAAATAAGAACGATGTTCTCCCAGGAATATTACTGCAAACTGACTTGTGTGCACATAAGCACATTCCTTGATACTGAATGAATGCCATTACAGATATTTTATGCCATAGTTAGCGTGTGTTTTTAAAGTTTGACAGTACTATCCTGGGAGAAGAATTCTTGTACATTTATTCCTGATTGTTTAAGCTGAGAAGACACAAAGGGGTGATAGGATACAGCAAATAGAGGATAAAGAAAGAACTGCCATGGAGAAGAACAAAGAGATGGATGAATGAGCAGGTAAAATGGATCACGCCCCAGTGGAGCAAGTCTGGTAGTTTAATACACACATAATTACATTTAATATCATGCATAATTGCTGCTAAAAAACAGTTAACAACATACAGATCCTTTTATTTAATTGATGTGAATCAGTAATATACAATTCACTGCAGTATGCAGTAATCATGCAAGCTCTAACAGCATGTAAGCCAACGGTCTATGAGTTTACACAACAGTGTGATTCAGTGATCATGACCCGAAATCACACTAGTCACTGATAGATGGCTTGACAGGCGCACCGCTGTCATAATAATGAAATAACAGTAATTACATGAAATCAGTAACATATATGCAGCGGTGGTATGGTTGAAGGTAAAGTGGTAAAGCTCACACACCACCACACACACTGCGTTAGCTGTTACTACTGAATATCTGCATGGTCTCTAAGCCAGTGAATGATTCCCATCAAAAGCAGCTGGTACGGGCCTGTCTGCATCAACTGTGACAGCCTGAATGAGTGTGGTGCGGTGGTGACATATGGGATGGAAATAACTTCCATCTGATTATTTCTGGTGTGGGGCTATCGATTGTCAGAATAAGACAATACACTGAACAAACTACACACCAGCATCATTCCTTTGTTCTTTATCTACAGTTATAATAATAATAATAATAATAATAATAATAATAATAATAATAATAATAATAATAATTTTTGGGAGAAATCACACATCAATGTTATAATAATATATAGCAATATAAATCATTCATACTTAAAAATCTGCATTAATATATTAATAATGATATACAGTATTCAAATATTTTAAAGAAATGACCACGTATGTCAAAAAAGTAGCTATAATTTTAATAATAAATATACATTTTACTATTATGTGTATAATAATAATAATAATAATAATAATAATAATAATATATTGCTTACAGAGCTCATTCTATTGTTATTTTCAAGGTTTGTTCTTAAAGGCTAAAAAAAAACATGTTTTCTATTGTTTTAAATATTTTATGGTTATCCAAATGATTTCATAATTATAATAACTGGATATGATGCTGTAATAAATTTTATCATAATCTACTTTAAATATAGGCTATTGGGCTACTATTTACATCACATATTACAAGTAATATATTTAAATCAGCTTATTACATCATTGACTACAGCATCATATCCAGTTTTTGTAATTATAATCTGAGGTTTATTATTATTTTTATTCTGTATTATTTTTTTTATTTTTTATTTTTTTGGATAAACATAAAAATATTTACAACAACAATAGCCTAGAATAATCTATGCACCTCTGTAATCTCTATCTGTATGCCTTGTTAAATATATTACTATTCACATCTTCCCTGTAATGAATAAATCAGTGTTGTCCTCACCGCTTTTGGGTGGATATCTGTACACGGAGTTGGATGGGATGTCCAGCTCCTCCACTCCAGCATTCTGTCTGCTGGTTAAAGCTCCCATTTCTCTCCAGCTCTCTTCTCCCTTCAGAAAGAAAAGCTACACTTCTGATGGCTTGCGGCTTTCAGTGTTCATGAGATTGGAGTCGTCCTGAGCCCCTTGTTCGGGTCCTGTCCCAAACCCCTGCGCTGCTTTTCTCTCTCCTGTGCTTAAGCTATCTCTTGGTTTGCAGCGGCATGGTTCAGTCCGGCTGCTGCGGCGGAACAAAAGCCGCTTCTCGGTAACGGGGACGGGATTCCCGGGATCAGCCGGTTATCCGGTCCATCGTGTCCGGTCCGGACTGCGCGGTGATGCTGAGGCTTTTTATCCGAGCCCTAATGGCCGCTTCTCCTTCTGACGTCACACCGTAGAGCCGACCTTCCCAAATCTGTAGAGCACTGCAGTGCAGCCAAGCCACCACACACACACACACACACACACACACACACATAGACAGTCATCACTTCATTATTACACTGTCCCCATTTCCACTACTGACCAGTCACATTTCATCAGTACATACACCTATAAATACTTTCTCCCTGATATAGCTTAGTATTTTATTTATAATGGACATCCAGCATTCCCAAAGTAGAGTATACAGTATGGACACCTGACCATCAAACCCATATGTTCTTATTGAACATCCAATTGCAGATTTATTCCCCCTTGTGCTGTTAAAATAACCTCTAGTCTTCTGGGAAGGTTTTCCACTATATTTTGGAGCGTGGTTGTGGGGATTTGTGTTCGTTCGGCAATACACAAGAGCATTAGAGATGTTGGGGTGCAGTCGGTGTTCTAGTTCATCCCAAAAGGTGTTCACTGGGGTTGAGGTCAGTTATCATGTCTTCATGGAGATTACTTTACTGCACTGTCATGCTGGAACACGTTTGGGCTCGATGGGAAATTGTAATGCTACAGAAATACAAAGACATCCTATATAATAGTGTGTAACGGTTTGGGGAAGGCCTACATGTGGGTGTGATGGTCAGGTGTTCACAAGGTGTGAAGACATCATGAACTGGAGGATGAGACGCCAATCCATCACAGGGCACCATACACACGATTTCACACACTCATTTACAACCTATGGGCAATTTCACATAGCCAATCCACCTGGCTGCATGTGTTTGGACAGTGGGAAGAAACCAGAGAACCGGGAGGAAACCAACTCATTATTAAAATGATTATATTATATTGTAGCCACCAAATGGGATTTGTTGGCTGGGATTGTGTGTAAAGCTTGAAATCTGATGGGTGGGGGTGGGGGGTGGGGTGCTTCTCAATTGCTAGAATGCCTGATGCCGGAGGTTGGTGACCAGGGGGTGCGCTGTCCTTCGAAAAGTGTATAAAGTTGGACAGTTTAGGACTTGGATTTGCTGTTCTGAGCTTAAACAGGACACTAAATTCGTTAAATTAGGCCGTTCTTCTTGTATTTAATGTAGCTACAGCTAATAGTAGCCTGTGTTCAATAAACATTGAGAGACAAACTTCTGCACCTGTGTGTATGGAAGAAATTACCGTATATATATATATATATATATATATATATATATATATATATATATATATATATATATATATATACATATATATATACATATATATATGCTACATATTAATCAATATTACTCAGAACTATTATCTATTTTGATATGGGTATTTCCTATTTAAATACGATGAGTAATATGTTACAATGCACTATGTATTAATAATCTAAAGAAAGGAACTTTACAATATTTATTATAAGGTTCTTCGAGTTATGAGCTTGTTTGGTCCTGTGAAACGAATGGGTCTAATCCTAACATCAATAACTCAAAAATAAGCTGCCCTACAGCCGAAATAATGTCAACTTGGACCCTCTTAGTGGAAAATTCAGGAATAGAAACACTATGGCTCTAAAACCCTGCTGAAATAAATCTAGCTTGGTCGGATGAGCTGATGATCAGCTGCCAAAACACAGGGTGATCTGGTCAAAGACCATCTTTGGCAACTGGTAAATTATTTTCCGACTTCTTTATAACTTGACTAAAGTGAGCAATAAATGTTTGAGGTTTTCTAATTGCCTCACAGTTGTTATTTTCCTAAAAACATTTTGTCTGTCGTGTTGCGTTAGAAAAACATAATCTAGCATCCTGTTGAGCAGTGCAGTGCACCGTAGCCACCATACGCACTTTTCCTCTTCATTACACTATCACAGTTTTTCCATGATGCATCCACAATGAGTCACATTTCATCAATTCTTAAATATTTTCCTGATTTGATTTATAATGGAGACTCCTAAGTTCCTAAATTAGCCTGTAAAACTGCTAGGGGAGGTCTAGAGTAAACAATAATTTTATGATAGGAATCAAATCTTGGCTGGCTCAGGCTTACTGGGGAGCAAAAAAAAAATCTGCACTGCAGTATTTGTCAGTAACTATATCAAAAACAACAGCCAAATTAAACGGAGCTTGCTGTTCTGCATTACTCTAATGATATTCATAATTTAATTCCACACAGCAAGCTTTTCCATAGCAGTACAGTTAAAATCTTAATGAGCACAAAGCTCAACGGGGCATTGGGGTGTAATACGCTATGCTAGTGTGTGTTACAGTTATCATTAGGCTATAATAACATCTCTTTATGAAATAACATTTGCATAGGAATCTCACATTTCAGTTAACTGTGCTAAAACAGTGAATGGGTGCATTTACTTATTGAGAACAGGAATACAATACAAGAGCCATGGTTATTCATGGGGTTATGAGGGCAGGTTTTTTCATGGCAACATTGAACAGAACTTACATTTAACTACTTTGTACGGAATAAAACACTGGGGGCGTGCTGCAATAGGAAAATAATCAACAACAGGGTAGTGTGATGCAGCCTGAAGCAAAGCAGAGTCACTCTAACAGCCAGTCCTATGGTTTTGTATTCGACTTATACCACAGCAGTTTGCCAGTGATTTTATTTATTTATTTATTTATTTATTTATTTAAGAACAACACAACATAATTTTATAGTATATCTGTTTAGAATTACTTTCAATGTTGTGGAACATCTGTGAGAGAAGTTAGTTCCTGTTATCACTTACGTTATTGCAGTTATAAACAGTCATTCCCTCGTAAGCCTATCTTTTTTTTTTCTCTTTCTTGAATTTAACAAAAACAAACAAACAAACAAACAAATGCAGCTTGTCATGTTACCAAGAAATCAGAAAGAGCAAAACTTACTCCTGCAAAATGCTGACACTGTAGACTCCTTCCGTAAATGTTAAATAAACGTCTCCTTACAGACAACTTCCCTGTATCAACAATTATCTGATTTTATTTGTTAAATAAAACACATTTGAAATATATTTACTATTAACCATTGATTTTTTATTTTTTATTTGGACGTATCTGACATACAAGTCCCCGTGAATGTGCTATTACTACAGAAAAGATAACATATGAGCATGAATGAACACATTTTCAACTGAAAAAGCATCTCAGAATACACAACACATCAAAGCTTGAGGTGGATGGGCTACGACAGCAGAAGACCACATCAGGTTCCACTCCTGTCAGTCAAGAACAAGAATCTGAGGCTATCATGGGCAAGACTCCTCAAGGTTTGATGCTTTGTGCACGCTGAGATGATTTTCTGCTGGTAAGAGTGATCATATGAGTTGCTATATCCTTCCCGGGAGCTCAAATCAATCTGGACATTTTCCTCTGACTGGTGTTGTCAACAAGGCTGTGTCATCAATCACTCAATGTTTTTTGTTTTCTGCACCATTCTGTGTGAAAATCGCAGGACATCAGAAATTTATGAAATACCCAAACCAGATCACAATATTTTCCCCATTCTGATGTTTGATGTGAATATTAACTGAAGCTCTTGACCAGTATCTGCTGATTTTGTGGGTTGTGATGCTGCCATGTGATTGGATGATTAGGAAACCACACAAACATGCAGGGACACAGGTGTTCCTGTTGAATTGGATGGTGAGGATATATTTGTTTGTTTATTTGAATCCGTTATTTTATTTATGTAATCATTATTTTAATGAAGCAAAAATCAGCTAAACTGAAGGATATAATGTATGTATGTATGAACTACGGTGTAATCAGTATAAACCAATCTACACCTACAGATTATTGTATTCAAGTAAATAAATCAAAACGAAAGCACACAATACAAAATTGCAAGATTTTACACAAAAAAACGCCAAAATTGAAACACACACAGATTTCATGTTTTGACAGCTTTATTGTTTCTGTATATTTTTAAAGACAAAAATATATTTTACATTTGGCACCTTAACTCTATGTATATAATACTTTAGAAATAAAGTAATTCAATCCCCAATATAATATAACATTTATAGGGCACACCAGTAGCTATGGTAATGACGCGAGATAAAGGAAGCAGCTTCCGCTTGTTGTATAGATCCACCCCGGAAGTCAAGTTACCGCCATTTTAGGTTTAGGCGCGCGGCGTGCTCGGTTGTGCGTCTTGAGTGGGCTAGCGTTGTTTTTCCTTCCCTTTCTTTTCAGCGCGGTTATATTTACACTTTATCGTTTTAAAAGGTGAGTAAATAGGTGAGTAGCAGAGATGAGTTACGGTAGACCTCCGCCCGACGTTGAGGGCATGACCTCGCTGAAAGTGGACAACCTGACTTACCGAACCTCGCCTGAGACGTTGCGGCGCGTTTTCGAGAAGTACGGCCGCGTCGGAGACGTGTACATCCCGAGAGATCGGTACACGAAGGAGAGCCGCGGGTTCGCCTTCGTGCGCTTCCACGACAAGCGAGACGCCGAGGACGCGATGGACGCCATGGACGGCGCGCTGCTGGACGGACGCGAGCTTCGCGTGCAAATGGCGCGCTACGGCCGACCGCCGGATTCGCACTACGGCCGTCGCGGAGGACCTCCGCGCAGATACGGCGGGTACGGACGGAGGAGTCGCAGGTCAGTGATCCTAATTACAAAATAGCTCGCGAACATGGAGATGGAGGAGGAGGAGGATGATGAAGTTGAGCGAAATGATAGGCCGAAATCCAAATGACTGTTGAATGTGGCCTGTTGAATGTGGCCTGTTTACAAATAATACATTATTCTCACGCAGAATAAAAACTTTGCTGGTTGGTAACAAAGTAAAACTTAATTTAGCGGTTATAATTCTAATTAACACGCTTACGAATATTTTGTGCAGCAAAGGCGCAGTGGAGGCCTTATAAACAAACTCGAGCCTCGGGTTTTCCTGAGGGAGCGATGCGAATAGAACGCTGTCTAGCCGGGTCTCAGTAAACTGCCAGCGCGGTGCAACTGCGGCCTAGTAGGCCCAGCCGTGCTCGAGTTCACTCACAAAATAGCTAATCATTAACTAACACACAAGTTGTACAGTGAGTCAGCGCAAGTGTATTTTTGTGGCAAAATAAACAAACATTGGTGGTTTTATATATTAGTTATAATTCTTTTTCTCATTATTCAATTAGTTATCAAAAACCTTTTAGCTAGTGAAGTTAGCTTGGCAACGCGAAAACAAACGTCACCCCCATGTGACCCGCGCCATATTTTAATCTCTCAGAAGATTTATTGCACAATGCCCTTACATGTTTTCTTTGGCTTATGTGCTCATGAGTGCTGTTTGTTTTCCAGTCGCAGCCCCAGGCGCAGGAGGCACAGCCGTTCCCGCAGCAGGAGTCGCTCCCGCTCCAGAAGCAGATCTCGCTACAGCCGCTCCAGATCCAAGTCCTACTCCCGATCTCGCTCCCGCTCTAAGAGCCGCACACCCCGCAGGAGCAAATCCAAATCTCCTTCCAGGTCCCGATCCAGATCTAAGTCCAAGTCTCCTTCCAGGAGTCGCAGTCCCCGTTCGAACAGAGCGTCCAAATCCAAGTCAAGGTCCAGGTCCAGGAGCAGACCCAAATCCCCCGAGGCCAATGGAGCCACCCAGGAGTCATGAGCGCGAGTTCAGGTAAACACACACGTGCAGGAAAGTGACCTCTGGGTCTTTTATTGTTGAATTTTTTTACTCTTATTAATCAATCCTGAACCAAACATCTAATCTTTCAACAATTACTTCTACACATCTGTAAGAACATCCCCAGATTGCTTTAAATGGTAACGACTTATGCTTTATTTTAAAGTGGGGTTCTTGCACAGGTCTGGGAAATTAAAGGAATGCATTTGTAGAGCTGGAAAACGCTCTACAAACTAGTACATGGCCAAAATGTAGCTGTCCTTTTATTTTCTGTGCAGACTCAGTATGGTTTTTTTAAAAAAAAAGTAAATATTATGAAGCTTTCCTCCTTAAAGAAGGAAAGCTGTATACAATGGGCAAGAACCCAGACAAGTTTATCAGCTGTAACAAGGGAGGGGGATCTAGATATAGCGAATGATGCAGGTGTATTTTGGATTTAGTGCTTTGTGTCATGGCAGTGCTTTAGTGAATTATTTGGGAATGCATGACTATTTATTTAAAAAAAAAACAAAACACGCACACAACCGGAACCCGGTTTCGGATCCACGGAAGGTAAAGCCGTAAGTATTTCTTTATTTGCAACCAATAGATTGTGGGTGGTAAACGTTTTTACCTTAATGTGGAATTCTTTCCTCCAAGCTGCTGATTCCTGTATGCAAAAGAGGAGTTTGGGGGCAGTTTGAGAGCAGTTAGTGTGTGGTCCGACCGTTGGCTGCCTGCTGCTGCTTGGCGGTTGCTATGGAGCAGGTCGGTCTCATTGAGTGTTGAGGTGGTGTTGAGGTACGTTCGAAGGACGACGGACTGAGGCCTTTTTCCATCTTCCTTGTCACACGCCCATAGACGAAAGCAGGACAGAGAACACCCAAAAACAGCAGGATGCTTTCTCAAAGCTCGTGTACAGTCAGCGAAGTACTGAAAATGTTTATGGTTTATTTTCAGCGTTTGCTGACGTCATAACGTCGCTTTCAGAAAGGCATCCCCTACCCCCAGGTTTTGCTCATTTCATTGAGGTTACTCAACACCAATAAGGGTTAATGATTTAATTCGAGCAACTCTACAACAGACTCGTTGCTCACTAGACAAGTGTAAAAGGCTTGCCTTTTTTTTTGGTAAGCACAGGATTTTTTTATTTACAAAAAAATTTTTTTTTTAATTGAAGCTGGCCAAAAGTGAATAGTGCTTAGTCAGCAACCGCTGCTTTTACGGAAATATAGGAACTATACAAGCTTCTCTGTGCTTGTATATTTAAAAATCGTCTACCTTGACTTCTTTAAAACTCACTGACTTTTTTCTTTCCCAGATGATGTCAGATGAATGAGTCTTCATTCCGAGGATCACTTCGAAAGGAAAAGTCCATCTGAGGATTTCTAAATTCACCTTGTCAGACCAAAAGGTTGTTGCAAACTCGGTCTACATCTTTTTAAAACCTTTTTTTTTTTTTTTTTTTGCCTTTGTTTAGTTGACCAGAAATTTCTGTACCGTATTCTGGAGTGTGATCATCTTGAATTGAATATTTGCGCTTAAGTGGATTCTTAGGTGGAAAGTTTTTTTTTTCTCTTTTTTTTTGTTGCTAGTTTGTGCATTTTGTTTAGTACTTGATGTTAAGTAATCGCCCAGCCAATAAAGTAAGTTCATTTTCAATTCATTACGTCTTTTTCTTTAATGCAGTGTGTACTCAAGTCTGTAATGTAATAAAGCTGTTTTTTTTTTTTTCTTTTTTCTCATCTCTGTATGGAAACTCTGGCCAGATGTTTAGCCCTAGCACATGCACGTGTGTCGCAATTTAATAAATTGCTTTCCATGTGAAATCAAAATCACATTCTCTACCTGAATTTGGGGTTTTATTTTTTTCTTGTGTGTTATCTGCTTATTTGGCATATCTGTGATTTTCTAATGCTCTCCCTTGTGTATCTTTTGTGCACTAGGCGCAGTTGCGCAGCAGTTGAGTATTGCTGGTTAGCTGTTAAGGTGGCGTGTTGCAGTGCAGAGTGCTTGGCTGTTTCCAGTATTCTCCTGATTGCTCCCGTGTAACGCCTTGATTTGACGGTTTTTAAAGCTGCAGCAGAATGACCTGCGCGGGTCCTTCCTGCAAACCTTTCGTTCGATAAATTTACGCATTGGGAGGTAGTGCACCAACATTATCACGTCAATTTTCAACGGCAGCATTTTGTTGTTTGTGGAAACGTTCACAGCTGTAAGCTCCATGTGAATGCTAATAAACCTTTTTTTTGTGTTAACGCTTGTAGTGTTGTAATTTTATTAGTGTTGAACATGTTCATTTCGCACAGCTGGAATTAAACATTAGTGTATTGCTTGGACACAGAGCACCAGCACTTGGGATTTCTGGTAAGTATATGGGGTTGAGGAGTCATACCAACATACCTTTTTAAACTAAAACATGTCATCCCACCTAACCCAGAGACCTAATGTTGGGTGGGTTTGACATGCTTGGTTCCTGCCCATGTTTGCGAAGCACCAGTTCTGGCTTGTGTAGTGTCTGAAATGACTGACGGGAAGGGCGTCCAAACACAAGCATCCAGGACCCGAAGTCCGTCTTCCAAACAGGTTTCTCTGTGACTAAACCGTAGTAAAAGGTTTAACCTGTTGGTTTTCTGTCATGTTCTACATATCTTCAGATTATTTGTACAAGTAAGGGAAAAAAGCAACTACTGTGCCTAATACAGATGTAGACAATTTTTGTCCAAGTTTTTCTGGCTTTTTAAAAGAATTCCAGATGTTTTACATGCGCATGGATTATACTAAGATCTGTAGGATGGGTTGGTATAATCAAACTTACCTTGTCAATATAAAACGTTGCTTAGTTTAATATTTCTCCATGAGGGATTGATTAGTGGGTTTTTATTTTTTCCCCCCTCCACATTCCTTGTTTGAAAGTTAAAACCGTTTCCAGTTTAGTAAGTCTTTACCTATCCATCTCCCGATTCTGCTAGCAGATTATGGAAAAGGGTTTATGAATATACATACTTCATTTTCCCCTGTGAGATTGATTTTTGACATCGGTACAACAGCTTTACTGCACTGTGGAAGTGCTAATGTCTTCAGTTTGACTTATTTTAAGCCTTTTTTTAATAGAAGCAAATTTATAGCAAGATTATTTCACTTGAAATTACTGCAGATTACTTTTGTCTTTATAATAACTGAAATTACTATTCGATCAATGTACCTAAATAGTTTTGAGAGGTTTTAGGTGTTACACTGTTTATCTAATTGAATAAGACTTTCTAGGTTATTTTTAGGCTTAAATGTATTTTTTTTTTATTCAACAAACACATTTTGAATGGTTTCCAGCAAGCTCTGGGTCAGAGATTAAATCTTTTCATGATGTAACTTAAGGGTTTTTTATTTTATTAATTTTTTTTATAAAAAGTATAGTTGGCCATAGTGCATCAACGGTGTTTGGGAATGAGGATTTATCAACATTGTGTTTTCACATAATGTGAACTTTTCGGTTTTATTTTGTCAGTTGAACTGCAACTTCAGGTGAGTGGGGTTGAGGTTCTCTGTCTATATATATAATTACCCAAGGTTAACCAACAACTGTAATTTTCATGTCAGTGTAGGTTTTGCTGAATTGTGTGATTGAGTATTTTTAATGAATTACAAACCTAGTTAACCAGTCGGGAGCTAATATAAACTAGCTAGTGTTGGAGTATGTGAGCTAGTGCAGTGGTTTTCAAAGTGGGGGGTGCTGGGTGGGGCTCAACAATTTGTTGTGAAAAATAAATTGTCACTCTCAGACAACCACACACAATCAATTCTTATGTAATGTAAAGATGTAAAATCGAATTATTTATTTTTTTTAAAAAAGGCGGGGGGGGGGGGGGGGGGGGTTATATTCAGAAGTCTGTATTTTTTGTGTGTTTTAAAGACATCTTGCAAAAGGGGGGCCTCGGTCAAATGTTAATGCCATTTGGGGGGCCTTACACCCGAAGAGTTTGGGAACCCCTGACCTAGTGTACAATGCCTTGCCTAAAACGTAGACTACTGTTAATAGTAAATGAATAATTGGGTAAGATTACAACTAATATTTCATTTTCTGATCGACATAAAATACCCTGAGCTTGGGTATACAATTGTGTCTAAAATTTTATAATATTGTGTACAATTAAGTTTTCATACAGTCTAATACATTTTATAGGTAAATATATGTATTACTTCAGTTAAAGCAGAGTTCATTTCATTTAAACGTTTACATTTATTTATATACGTTGCTGTCGTTTTCCTTATTTTGTTTCCTGGAGTGATGAATTCACTTTTTTATTAATTAATTTTAAATTCATTATAAATACATGCTCAAATTCGGTATTAATATCAACAATTCAGTTGTGTATTTCAGCAAATAAACCAGTAAATACATAGATTTGATGAATATCTAGTCTTTAAAATGTAAATTCAGTTTTTATATATCATATATATATATAAATTATATGTGTATTACGTTTTCTATTGGAGGATGCAATTTTCAAGCACGTTCGTGTCACACTTTTCTCTCATGGCTTAGGTTTTACTTTAAAATTGCAATCTACCCTTCTTTCCAAAACGTTTTGCTGGTTTTGTCTAAATGAAGCCATATTTGAATAATATTATATAAAGGTGAATTAGACATTTAGCTTACATTCGAAGTATTAGTTTAAGATTAGAGAATAGAGTGTGTATAAAATGATTGACAAGCCGGTTTATCCAAAACACCTTCCGGACCGGAAGTCCGTTTTCTCAGCGACTTTATACACGTTTGCTAATGCCATATATTAAATTATTATTAGTACTGTTTATTATTATGTTCTACATATGTTTTCAGTTATTTGTACAAATGACGGAGAAAAAAAAATCGACTATCGCGTCTTTAATATTTGTTATCTTACCCTATAGGTAGGTTTGTGGGCTGCGCAGTGACGGGTTGAGTCTGCGCAAACGCTGCGCTTTCACGATGCGCATAAACACCACGCAGGGTTTAGCTCTTGCTCCCGAAGCTGTAGTGTACTTGTTTATTATAGGTAACGGATTGAGCACAAAAAAAACGCATACTAGATCACTAACTTTACCGTTTTCTGTTTACAAAGACAGGAATATAGGCTTCCAAATCCCATATTAGCAATCTGTAGAAATCAACAAAGCACCCATGCTTGGTTTAAAAACAAAAAGAATAAGCTCGACATAAACCTAGCAAGCTCTGCAGCTGTAAAAGTTTATTAGTGAGATTCATGGACGCCTCCATGGACACGTGGTTCATCTGGCTTTCTGTCGTTTTCACGATCCTGGCTGGTTTTCTCACAGCTGTTTTATTGGGAAGAAATCAGTCTGTTTCAGGAAAGACGGATGCAAACCCAGCAGAGGCGTTTCCACCCTGCGGAGAGCAAGAGGAGAGCAGCTCCAAGGTATGCTGACCAGTGTTTATAACCTGCTTATGCAGCCAGATACTTTAATAAAGTCATGTTTCTAGTGGAAGTTTGATCATTCACATGTTAAAAGTGTCTGTCTACTCCTGATGCATGTACTCTATAGGTTTTACAAGCACTCTGAACAGATAAAGGCACACCCTGGTTAATAAGCAAACTCACTTCCTTTATTTCTAAGTTTCTGTTATGCAGTATAACTCATAAAAAGTAGATTTTTATTTAAATCTACTTTTTATGAGTTATAAAATAAACCAATTTAAACACTGACTCGAAGAAAATGTGAATTTAGCCATTAAAAAAGTGTTAGCCCATCTGCTGATGTCATTAATGACATTCTTTATTATTATTATTATTATTATTATTATTATTATTATTATTTTTATTATTATTTTAAAGAATGATTTGGGTAACAGCTTGTACTTTTAACGTAACGTCATCCGTCAATATCATATTCAAGATCACTGAACATACACCCACCATCCTCTTTATTAGGAACACCTGTACTCCTGGACAAAACTGCAGTTCTGTAATCAGCCAATCATGTGGCAGCAGCGCTTAAAACACATAAAATCAGCCGATACAGGTCAAGAGCTTCATGTTCGCATCAAACATCAAAATGGGATTATATTTGAGTGTGAAGCGCCGTTATGTATATTCGGCAGGGCGGGCAAACTTTCTGTGTTTCTTAATGATGTTTATTCATGTTTAATCTAAATATATGAACATACGATGTGTCTCAGGAAGGACTCGCAGGACTCCGTGAACCCCAGGCTGAATCTGAATGTACAGCACAGACGACCGAAGATCTGCCAGACGAGCCCTGTGCGTCGACCCGGCATGAGATTGTCGGGAAAGGTTGTGAGCGAGCCAGGTCAGAGAATGACGAGTCTTCAGGCTCTCCCTCAGGTAAACACGTCTCAAGGTCTAGAAGTGAAAGCTTCGAGTTAGCTTGACTTTAGAGTTTATTTAATCAGTGTCTGGAAAACAGGATCGCGACAGATCTTTGAGCGTTTTCCATAGAAACTTTCGTCGAATTTTAGCATGCTTTGAGGTATCACTCATATATACACGGAGAGTCGTATTCTCTCTAAACCCTTTGAATGCATCTCAGAATGCACAAGAAGTTGAACCTGAAGGTCCATACGCTTCCAGATAGCTTTGTTTTGTTATCAGGGCATGAGGACTTCACGTTCACGTGAAGTCAGTAGCTGCTATGGTGAGTAATTCCCTACGGTTTTCTTCCTAGGAACATTTTCGCACCTGAAAGACATTTGCATTTCTCACCTTCGTGATGCCACCGCTGATTAAATGCGTTTTCCTTATTGGTTATTGCTCTGAAGCTGGATTGGCTTTTCCAGACACTCAAAGCACTTTACACAGTATGGGGGAGGGGCGATGTCCTCAACCCCCACCAGTGTGTAGCGTCCACCTGGATGATGTGACGGCAGCAATAGTGCACCAGATCTCCCATCACACACCAGCTATAAGTGGAGAGGAGAGTAATGTAGCTAATTCAGAGATGTGGATTATTAGGAGCCATGATAGAGAAAGGCCGATGAGGGAATTTCACCAGGACACCGGGGTTCCACCCCTACTCTTTTACGATAAGTGTCCTGGGATTTTTAATGACCACGGAGAGTCAGGACCTCGGTTTAACATCTCACCCGAAAGACGGTGTTGTTAGTATGGTGACGTTTAGGCTGTCCATGTGGGGCCGTTCTCAGCAGCAGCGAGTACATATTTGTATTGCTGTGTTATTCTGAATTTGCACTTACATGGTGTTGGAAGTAGATGGTGCCGAAGTTCCATCAACACACTCGGCGCACAGATTTTCCTGGCCGCTGATCAACACTTGTTTGTATTCAGGGCGTAATCCTCAGCTTTCCACACAATACATTATGAGAATCTCGACCGAGGCGGTACTACAAAAAAAGTACCAGGTACTATCCACAGTGCAAAGCCCCCAAAAAGCGAGCCGAGTCGAGCCGGGCCGTACAGAGGAAAAGCGCCATTAGATTCTTAAAGCAACAATTCAGTATTTGACTTTATATATCTCTACAGTGCCTTCCACCAATATGTAATATTGGCACCTTTGGTAAATATGAGCAAAGAAGGCTTTGAAAAATTGTCCTTATTGAGTAACCTTTTGATCTTTTGTTTAGAAAATTCACAAAAATACTCCGCTCTCATGGATAGCAAACAATTGCACACAAAAAACAGGTTTATCCAAAAAAAAAAAATCTTCAAAATATTAGTGGATTAGTTGACTTTTTCCGATGATGGTATATAATATCAATATATAATGGATTAAATAAATTCTTATCAGTACTATTTGAATGATAAATGTTGCCATGATTAGTTTCAGTCATTGTCTTACATCGATGCATCGACCCTAATAATAATAATAGTAAATTTTATTTTTAAAAAGTGCCTGTCATGACACCAAAGGTCACTTCACAAATACAATTCATGAAACACTAAAACACTATTTTATTTATATATATATATATATATATATATAAAATACACCTCGTGTGTGTTTTGTCCTTAAAAAAGCTCTTGTGTGTAACAGAGGCTTAAGCCATTGATATGCTGTTATTGGAGGGAGGGAGGGAGGGAGGGAGGGAGGGAGGGAGGGAGGGAGAGAGAGAGAGAGAGAGAGAGAGAGAGAGAGAGAGAGAGAGAGAGAGAGAGAGAGAGAGAGAGAGAGAGAGAGAGAGAGAGAGAGAGAGAGAGAGAGAGAGAGAGAGAGAGAATGAATGAATGAATGAATGAATGAATGAATGAATGAATGAATGAGAATAGTAGTTCCACCTGAGTTCAGTGTTTTAACATTTCATGCCGATAATATAAAAATAGAACAAACAAACAAATAAATATCGATAGGCCTACTTGTTCACAGGGTTTCTCTTTTTTTTTTAAACTGTAGGAAATACAACGAATAAATAAATATTGATACTTGTTCACTGGGTTGTCTGCCTCATTACTTCCATCACACCTGCTCTCTCACGCTCTCTCTCTCACGCTCTCGCTCGCTCTCTCCCTCCAATAAATCAAACTTCTCTTTTGCCTTGTCACTGCGCAATGGTGTGCATTATTTTTATAGCATGCACTTATAAAAGAGTAAATGTTTATAATCGTTTTATCTGATGTCACGCAGAAGATGATGGCTTCTCTTTTGAGTCTGGTATGTTCCTTCATGTTGTCTCAGGGAGGGTTTCCTCCCTGCCATCGCCTCTCCATTGTTTGTGAAAGATTTGAGACTATATACAAATGTCCATATATCCGGCTGCTTTGCGATTCTGTCTATCCTGTTTAACAGATATCCATCCTCATGCTGGAGAGGACAGAATTTCCATACATGTGCCTGTTAAATATCTCTGCTCAGTAATGGTGTCAATAAGTCAGTAAAATATTATATATACGTGTGTATGTGTATGTATATATATGTGTATGTATATATATGTGTATGTATATATATATAAATATATATATATATATATATATATATATATATATATATATATATATATATATATGTATATATGTGTGTATATATATATATATATATATATATATATATATATATATATATATGTATATGTATATATATATATATATATATATATATATATATATATATATATATATATATATATATGTATATGTATATATATATATATATATATATATATATATATATATATATATATATATCTCAGGAGCCGTCTTCAGGCATGTCACCTGGCCACGTTTTTTTTCTTCTATTTAATATTTAGATTTTAAACGTATTCAGGTTGCCGTCCTACTGGTATTTTTAGTTTTATAGGCTTGTGGTATACTACACTTGTAAAATAAATAAAATATTCGTCAGAGAAACGTGCAACTGTCTTTCCCACAGCGTTTCACTTTTTTCTCAACCCAGAAACCATTAGGGTCTGTAAACCTCTGCACTCAATCAGATAACTGATACTGACTGATAAGAGTAAGATACATGCTAGCTTTCCTTTAGTTCTTTAAATATTTTTCTCTGTTTTTTCCCCTCGTTAGCTTTGCCTTTGTTTCGCAGTTTTCTCTGTAGGTCCAGCGTTCTGAGGTTTTCCTCTTTTGCTTATCAGTTTTATATTGATATGAATACATAGGTTAATGCAAAATGCAGTGGCAGATGGTGTCAGTGGTGGAGAATAGTTTCAGTTGCTGTCTGGTTAAACATAAACATAGATAAGCAAAAAATATCTGCGTCACATGCAGTAAAATATGTGTTTAAAGATGATTAAAGCCTGAATGCCATATTCAGTGTGATGCAGAGGTAAATAGCTATTGTGCCAATATTATGTTCCCACCTTCATGTAAAATATATCCATTGTCTCGAATAACGGGTGTTTTAGTTTTAGCATTAAAGTCTTACAAAAGCACCTTTTTAAAAATGTTAAATATTTCACGTCTAAAATGTGAATGTGATGATCCTATCATAAACTAAATGAACAAAATCTTATCTGGATTGTTCATCTGTTGGCATGGACTTTGATCTGTATTTTGCAGAAATGATATTTAAGCTAGAAGCATAGAGTCTAGACCAGAGGCTCACAACCTTTTATGACTAAAGCCCCCCAAGCCTCCCTTATCATGTGGCATGTCCCAACCAACCCCCCCCCCCCCCCCCCCCTATTGGAGGAGACAGGTATAAACCAGGTATAATGATTATCTATCTATATCTATATCTCTCTCTCTCTCTCTCTCTCTCTCTCTCTCTCTATATATATATATATATATATATATATATATATATATATATATATATATATATATATATATATATATATATATATATATATATATATATATAAATAATGGGAATGCGGGGTTTTTCATTTATGCACACTCTATTTGAAAAGCAATAAAATACACCAAGTACCCAAATAATGCCCTGTC
The DNA here is from genome assembly GCF_001660625.3 of Ictalurus punctatus. Taxonomy (NCBI): domain Eukaryota; kingdom Metazoa; phylum Chordata; class Actinopteri; order Siluriformes; family Ictaluridae; genus Ictalurus; species Ictalurus punctatus. The sequence continues at coordinate 25,572,442 of NC_030428.2, forward strand.
TGTGTTTTTTTATTTTTTTTTATTAAATTAAAAAAAAAAATTTTTTTCCTTTCTTGAAAAAATTTTTGTGTCCCCCCCCCATTATGGGACCCACTGGTCCAGGGTGTTCTTTAAGGTAAACATGTTTGTAGAACACTCAGTACTTCTTAGTCAATAATGGCCAAAAAAAACCTGTCTTGTTGGACACGCCCAAGCAGGGCATATGAGTTCACAGTAATATCACAACATTAAACAGCAAGAAAACTTGCACAGTGCCATATTCGTAAATGAGGTCCATGTTCCTGAACAGTGGAAAGAAAGAAAGAAACAAAAACTCTAGTAGGTGTTAAGGGTAACTCAGTTCCTGTATCTGTTTCGGTATCTTTTATCTGTTTAACCCTCCAAACATCTGTGTTCATTTTTGGGTTTAAACTGAAAATGGACACAGACCACTTTTTGAAAAAGTGTGTGTATTTATTTAGTTATTTATTTAGCCCCCAAACGCCATTCTTATGCAGTTATTTTGTTGTACCTGCCTGTGACATGTGGTAGTGACTTTAGTTAGTCTATTTCCCAAAATATTAAACCACTGGAGCCCTGACCTGGCAGTTACGATAAGGATGAATGAATGCTATAATGTTTACATTCATGTTAATGGTTATTCTTTGTCCCCTGCTTGCTCACACCCACAGGTTTCATTTGTGACCTATTGCTCGTATGAAAGAACAAACCTCCCACTCACATGATGTTCAACACTGAAGAAATGACACTTTGCTACAATGTAAAGTAGTGAGTGTACAGCTTGTGTAACAGTGTAAGTTTGCCGTCCCCTCAAAATAACTCAACACACAGCCATTAATGTCTAAACCGCTGGCAACAAAAGTGAGTACACCCCTAAGTGAAAATGTCCAAATTGGGCCCAATTAGCCATTTTCCCTCCCCGGTGTGATGTGACTTGTTAGTGTTACAAGGTCGCAGGTGTGTTAAATTTGGTGTCCTCGCTCTCACACGCCCTCGTTGGAACTGGAAGTTCAACATGGCACTTCATGGCAAAGAAAACTCTGTGGATCTGAAAAAAAGAATTGTTGTTCTACATAAAGATGGCCTAGGATATAAGAAGATTGCAAAGACCCTGACACTGAGCTGCAGCACGGTGGCCAAGACCATACAGCGGTTTAACAAGACCGGTTCCACTCAGAAAAGGCCGAGTGCATGTGCTCAGCGTCATATCCAGAGGTTGTCTTTGGGAAATAGACATATGAGTGCTGCCAGCATTGCTGCAGAGGTTGAAGGGGTGGGGGGTCAGCCTGTCAGTGCTCAGACCATACGCCGCACACTGCATCAAATTGATCTGCATGGCTGTCGTCCCAGAAGGAAGCCTCTTCTAAAGATGATGCACAAGAAAGCCTGCAAACAGTTTGCTGAAGACAAGCAGACTAAGGACATGGATTACTGGAACCATGTCCTGTTGTCTGATGAGACCAAGATAAACTTATTTGTTCAGATGATGTCAAGCGTGTGTGGCGGGAACCAGGTGAGGAGTACAAATACAAGTGTGTCTTGTCTGCAGTCAAGCATGGTGATGGGAGTGTCATGGTCTGGGGCTGCATGAGTGCTGCCGGCACTAGGGAGCTATAGTTCATTGAGTGAACCAAGAATGCCAACATGTACTGTGACATACTGAAGCAGAGCATGATCCCCTCCCTTCGGAGACTGGGCCGCAGGGCAGTATTCCAGCATGATAACGACATCAAACACACCTCCAAGACGACCACTGCCTTGCTAAAGAAGCTGAGGGTGAAGGTGATGGACTGGCCAAGCATGCCTCCAGACCTAAACCCTATTGAGCATCTGTGGGGCATCCTCAAACGGAAGGTGGAGGAGCACAAGGTCTCTAACATCCACCAGCTCTGTGATGTCATCATGGAGGAGTGGAAGAGGACTCCAGTGGCTACCTGTGAAGCTCTGGTGAACTCCATGCCCAAGAGGGTTAAGGCAGTGCTGGAAAATAATGGTGGCCACACTTTGGGCCCAATTTGGACATTTTCACTTAGGGGTGTACTGTTTACACTGTTACACAAGGTGTACACTCACTACTTTCCATTGTAGCAAAGTGTCATTTCTTCAGTGTTGTCACATGAAAAGATCTCATCAAATATTTACAAAAATGGGAGTGGTGTACTCACTTTTGTGAGATACTATATGTATGTGTGGGTGTGTGTTGGGGTCAAAAAATGGGGTCATTTTTTGTATGTATGTATGTATGTATGTGTGTGTGTGTGTGTGTGTGTGTGTGTGTGTGTGTGTGTGTGTGTGTGTGTGTGTGTGTGTGTGTGTGTGTGTGCCAATGATAGTTTAAAAACATCCGATGGTCAGGGCAGATTATATCCTGTCAGTCAAAAGAGGGCGGGAAAAAAAACATGGATTTCATGCTGTGTGTAAAGATGATGTCTCTTGTGTGGAACGATGACAAAACTGCTGTTTGTAATCTCTGTAATCTCTTCACTGCTAAAATTTTACACCGGACGCTGCAGCATTGAAGTGGGAGTTTCAGTGGTGAATCTGTTTTAGCGCTGCTTGAGCTGCTCGCGCCGAATTAAAGCACCAGTACACTGCTGAAAGATTTAAATGAAGATGAGTTGACAAAAGTATATATTACACAGAAACATATATTTGTAGAGTATATTTCATATCCAGAAATGCTTTTGTTTGTGGTGAGTGAGTGTGAGACTAACAGGAGGGTTTTTAGAATTCAGTCAATGTTAATATGAATTAATAATATTCAATAAGTTAATAATCTTACTTTAATCTTCAGAATCGAGTTCATGTGTTAATGTTAATTAGAGTAGTGTGTTTTCTGTTGGTGAGACCAGTTACTGTGGAACAACTTGTTGAAATGGAGAGAATAAAGTTTTTATTTGCATTTCTTTCAGAATTGTGGTAATTATTATTCATTTAAAAGAAGGCATAAAAGGCAGAACTATCGGTATCGGCTGATATCACTGAATAATCGCTTATCAGTATCGGCTGAGAGATTTAGTATCGGTGCCTCTCTTATTCATTCAAATTCAAATTTTATTGGTCATATACACACAACTGTACCCAGTGTGATATGCAAAATGCCGCTCAACTGATTTAAGGTCTGGTGATTGACAGGGTCACCAGCCAGTATATATAAATATAATTGTATGTGTGTGTGTGTGTGTGTTACAGTAAACAGGATGGGTGATGAGGATCAGACCCTAAGGTACATGCCGGGTATGTTGCGGACGAGCCAGCTTGAGAAGATGATGAGTAAAGAAGAGCTGGAGGAAGAACAGAGGTAGACATTTCTCCCTCTTTGTCTCTGTCTCTGTCTCTCTCTCTCTCTCTCTCTCTCTCTCTCTCTCTCTCATATGCATTATTCTGTGCACACACTAAAATTCAAACACCTTGCTGTAAGAGTGTGTGAATAGTAGAACTCAACAACACCAGTTTCACTGGTGGAGTGCATTTCAGATTTTCATATGTTCATAACTGGAGCAAAAATTCATTTGCACATTTAAGATCTCAAGCTTTTTTATGATCTCTTTTTAGTTGTGCTTCATTAAACATTTTTGCTTAAGTAAACTTCCTTTGATGTAGGAAAAAAAAATGCTCTAAAAAAATAAAGTTACAGTGCCCTTTTGATCTTTTGTTAAGGGCGCACGGTGGCTTAGTGGTTAGAACAGTCACCTCACACCGCCAGGGTTGGGGGCTCGATTCCCTCCGTAGCCCTGTGTGTGCGGAGTTTGCATGTTCTCCCTGTGCTACGGGGGTTTCCTCCGGGTACTCCGCTTTCCTCCTCTGGTTCAAAGACATGCATGGTAGGCTGATTGGCGTGTCCAAAGTGTCCGTAGTGTATGAATGGGTGTGTGAGTGTGTATGTGATTGTGCCCTGCGATGGATTGGCACCCTGTCCAGGGTGTACCCCGCCTTGTGCCCCATGCTCCCTGGGATAGACTCCAGGTTTCCCCGTGACCCTGAAGGAAGGATAAGCGGTATAGAAGATAGATGGATCTTTTGTTAAAAAAAATCACAAAAATACTCTGCTCTCATGGATATCAGACAATTGTAAACACAACACAGGTTTATCCCCAAAAAATCTTTGTTAAATATAGTTGTGCACCCATTATTGGTGCCCTTTTAGTCAGTACTTTGTGCTACCTCTTTTTGCCAAGATAACAGCTCTGAGTCTTCTCCTATAATGCCTGATGAGGTTGGAGAATACATGGCGAGGGATCTGAGAGCGTTCCTCCATACAGAATCTCTCCAGATCCTTCACATTTTGAGGTCCACGCTGGAGGACTCTCCTCTTCAGTTCACCCCACAGGTTTTCTATGCGGTTCAGGTCAGGGGACTGGGATGGTCATGGCAGGAGCTTGATTTTGTGGTCAGTAAACCATTTTTGTGTTGATTTTGATGTATGTTTTGGATCATTGTCCTGCTGGAAGATCCAACCACGGCCCATTTTCAGCTGTCTGGCAGAGGCAGTCAAGTTTTCATTTAATATCTGTTGATATTTGATAGCGTCCATGATGCCATGTATCCTAACAAAATGTCCAGGTCCTCTGGCAGAAAAACAGCCACAAAACATTAAAGATCCTCCTCCATATTTAACTGTGGGCATGAGGTACTTTTCCATATGGCTACCTCTCTGTGTGCACCAAAACCACCTCTGGTGTTTATCACCAAAAACCTCTATTTTGCTTCCATCTGACCATAGAACCCGATCCCATTTGAAGTTCCAGTAGTGTCGGCAAACTGAAGACACTCGAGTTTGTTTTTGGATGAGAGTAGATGCTTTTTTCTTGAAACCCTTCCAAACAACTTGTGGTGATGTACAACCCCAATTCTGAAAAAGTTGGGACAGTATGAAAAATGCTGCAAAAAAAGAGCCTCCAAAAAGGCCTTGTCCTTCAAGAGCAAGGATGGGTCGAGGCTCGCCAATCTGCCAACAGAATCCAACACTTTGAGAACAACATTCCCCAAAGACAAATCGGTAGCATTTGGGGTATTTTACCTTCTACAGTGCACAATATAATTAAAAGATTGAAGGAATCCGGTCAAATCTTGGTGCGTAAAGGGCAAAGCTGAAAACCACTTCTGAACACGTGTGATCTCCGATCCCTCAGACGTCACTGTGTTAAAAACCCTCATGAGTCTGTAATGGATATCCTGACATGGGTTCGGGAATTCTTAGGTAAACCTTTGTCAGTCGACACCATTCGCCGCTGCATCCACAGATACAGGTTAAGGCTTTACTATGCAACGCATAGTACATCAACACTGTCCGGAAGCACCGCTGACTTCTCTGGGTCGGGCTCGTCTGAGATGGACAGTAGCACAGTGGAATCTTGTTTTGTGGTCCGACGAGTCGACATTTCAAATAGTTTTTGTACAAAACAGCCGTCATGTTCTCCGGGCCAAAGAGTAAAAAGGACCATCTGAGCTGTTATCAGCATCAGGTCCAAAACCCAGTGTCTGTCATGGTATGGGGGCGTGTCAGTGCACATAGCATGGGGAACTTACACATCTGTGAGGGCAGCATTAATGCAGAAAGATATTTTGCCGGATTACAAGCGCATGGTTGCGTAAGCAGAGAGTGCGGGTGCGAGCATGGCCTGCCTGCAGTCCTGACCTGTCTCCCGTTGAGAATGTGTGGTGCATTATGAAGCGCAAAATAAGGCGACAAAGGCCCTGTACAGTTGTGCAGCTGAAGAAATGCATAATGGATGAATGGGGGGAAAATTCCGTTTGCTAAATTTAACCAACTGGTGTCTTCACTCAGCGTCCAAACACTTAAGTGTTATTAAAAGAAAATCTAATGTTACACAGCGGTAAACAGTCGACTGTCCCAACTTTTTTAGTGTGTGCTGTAGTCATCAAATTTGAAATGAGTGTATATTTTCAACATTTAATTAAATTCACAAATTAAAACATCAAATAATGTCTTAATCATGTGTTTTCAATATAGTACAGGGTCAAGTGAACTATCAAATGACTCTTTTGGTTTTTTTCCTTTTTCCATACTGTCCCAACTTTTTCAGAATTGGGGTTGTGCTTCATAGGTGTACACCTATATTTAACATATATATATATATATATATATATAACCCTGAAGAAGAGTGGAGAGAAGCTCAGTTGAATAGGTGTTTATGAATAAATGTGATTCTGAAAGCAGAAAGGTTTAGTGTAGTAAAATTAGGTTGGATGATGAGGATAGTTTAAGTCTCGTTAACCTACGTTATAATCTTGAGACACAGAAAACTGCAGCATCTCCACTGTGCTGTTTCAACACGTGTACTTTGCACATCGTGCTGTTTTGAAAAGAGTGAATATTGCATGTTGTCAGAACTTCATCTTAAGTGGTTGAAGAAGCACCAGGCTTTACAAAACAAGGACATCTGTAGTACCAAAACCCTTTTGTTCAGAAGTTCTACTGTACAGAGATTTATATGTGAGAGGAACAGATGTGTAAAATGAAATTTAGCTTTAGCTTACGTCTTAGCCATATGAGCAATGAGCAAAGAAAGGTGCTGCAAACAAATCCCTTTGTAAATATGAAACGCCTCTAAATGACAGACTTAAACTGCTCGTAATGAATTTTTTTGCGCAGGTAAGAGTGTAAACAATGTCATTTCCACACCGCCTATTAGCGATATTGGTCTCACAATGGACCTTCTGTTAAAATCGCCCGTACACTGTCCGTTTCTCATGTCTCTACGTGTTTCTTGAACGTGTTCGTTTCAGAGTTCAGCGGGAGCAGCTCGCTGCAATCTTCAAGCTGCTTCGAGAAAACCAGGACACATTCGGGGAGGTGACGGAGAAAGACATGGAGGAACAGCTTAAGCTTTACTCTGTCTAAAAGAACTGCACCAAGCACTGGTCTGCCATCACCGAAATGGAAAGTTGACACTATTACTCACGGTTGCTGCTGTTCAGAAGTGGGGTTGAGGGGTGGAGTTTCCCGCATGAACGGCATGAAAATAATTCTGTCTGTAACGATGTGAGGAAAAACTGGGTAATTAATGAAGCTCAATGTGTCTTAGACTTACACTGGACACATATTAACAACCTTGTTAATTAGGTATAGATGTAGTAATTATCTATGTATATATCTTCGTGTATATATATATATATATATATATATATATATATATATATATATATATATATATATATATATATATATATATACACACATACATACACACACACACCACACACATACAGTGGGGTAAATAAGTATTTGATGCATCAACATTTTTTTGTAAATTATATTTCCAGTGAGGTTATTCACATGAAATTTTCACCAGACATCAGTATTAACTCAAGAAATCCGGAAATATAAAGAATTCGCAACATTAAAGTCCATAAATAAAGTTATGTGTAATAAAGTGGAATGACACAGGGAAAAAAGTATTGAACACACTAAGAATATGCAGTTCTCCACAGCAAGGTAAGGCAAGGAACCAGCTGAAATCAGTAAGTAAAAAGTAAATAACACAGTAAGTAAAAAGGTTTTTCGTTACCAAGGTGTCACACAAGAAATATCTCATGATGGGTAAAAGCAAAGAGCTCTCCCAAGACCTTCACAACCTTATTGTTGCGAAACATATTGATGGAATCGAATACAGATGTATTTCAAAACTTCTGAATCCTCCAGTAAGCACCATTGGGGCCATTATCCGCAAGTGGAAGCAACATCACTCCGTCATCAACCGGCCACGCACAGGAGCTCTTCGCAAGTTTACTGACCAGGGAGTCAGAAGAATAGTCAGAAGAGTAGCCCAAGGACCACTTGGAAAGAGCTCCAGAAACACTTAGAGGCAGGAGGCACCATAATCTTGTGAATTCTTTATATTTCCGGATTTCTTGAGTTAATTCTGATGTCTGGTGAAAATTTCATGTGAATAACCTCATTGGAAATATATTTACTGAAGAAAAAAAAAAGGTTGACACGTTCAATACATATTTCCTCCACTGTATGTGTGTGTATTTTTATTTATATATATATATCCACTTTATTAGGAACACCTGCACATTCATGCAGTTCTCTATTTATGCAGCGGAAGACCACTTTGGGTTCCACTCCTTTCAGCTAGGAACAGGAATCTGAGGCTATCATGGGCACAGATTCATCCAAACTCCACTCATGCTCTCACATGATTGGCTGATTGCGTAACTGCATAAATGTGCCGGTGTACAAGTGTTCCTATTAAAGTGGACAGAGTAGTGTTCAAAAGTCTGAGAGCACTAGTAACAATGTTTCTATTTGGCACTTTCTGTTTAGTCACTGTTACGGACTTTTCCTATAAAGGAGTTAACATGATCAGCACCACAAATGATTTTAAATAGTGACCTATAAAATGTGCAACATCTTGAATAACGAATATTCAAGATGTTGATCTTTTCCTTTTTTGTTTTAGAATTTTAAAATTTTTTTCCCAGGTTTAAATATTTTTAAAAAATCCAGATTTTCAGTGTGATCCCACTGTGTGTGCATATGTATGTGTGTAATATTAATCCTGGGCACCCTGTTTGTTTGTTTTTTGTTTTGTTTTTTTTAAAACACAGATTATGTTCCAGATGTTTATTTTATGACCTCTGCATTATGGAGTCAGTACAAAAACATATTTATTGTTTTGTAATGTATAGAAAAATCTTTCTGTGTCAGTAAAGAAAGTAACATATTGCACAAAACGCTGGGTTTTACCTACAAAGTCAAATTCTCCAAAATAACTTCTCCAAGACATTTTTAAAATCTTAACATCCAGTTTTCTGATAGAAAAGCGCAAAGTATATACGAGACTGCTCATGCTTTTTTACAGAGCAGAGGGGCCTTACTCAAAAGGGACCCTATTTTACTGCATATATACAGTGTATGTGTGTGTATATATATAAAATGAGTCTTTATTGGTCACATATACAGTAGAGCACAGTGAAATTGCTTTCTTCGCGTACCCAAGCCTCTCAGGAAGTTGGGGTCAGAGCACAGGGTCAGCCATGATACAGTGCCCCTGGAGAGGGTCAAGGGCCTTGCTCAAGGGCCCAACAGTGGCAGTTTGGCAGTGCTGGGGCTTGAACCCCTGACCTTCCGATCAGTAACCTAGAGCCTTAACCACTAAGCCACCACTGCTAGCTCTTTATTGTGTCTTACAAAAGTGAGTACACCCCTCCCATTTTTGTAAATATTTGATTTTTTTGTAAATATTTGATCTTTTCATGTGACAACACTAAAGAAATGACACTTTGCTACAATGTAAAGTAGTGAGTGTACAGCTTGTGTAACAGTGTAAATTTGCCGTCCCCTCAAAATAACTCAACACACAGACATTAATGTCTAAACCGCTGGCAACAAAAGTGAGTGAAAATGTCCAAATTGGGCCCAAAGTGTCAATATTTTGTGTGGCCACCATTATTTTCCAGCACTGCCTTAACCCTCTTGAGCATGGAGTTCACCAGAGCTTCACAGGTTTCCACTGGAGTCCTCTTCCACTCCTCCATGATGACATCACGGAGCTGGTGGATGTTAGAGACCTTGTGCTCCTCCACCTTCCGTTTGAGGATGCCCCACAGATGCCCAACGGGGTTTAGGTCTGGGGACATTATTATTACATTCACTACTTTACATTGTAGCAAAGTGTCATTTCTTCAGTCTTGTCACATGAAAAGATGTAATCAGATATTTACAAAAATGTGAGGGGTGTACTCACTTTTGTGAGATACTATATATAGGGTACTGAAGATCTGAGTAACTTTACACATGGCAGGTTGCACATAGAACCCCACCTTTGCCATAAGTCAGTTTGTGAAATTTCTGCCCTTGTCACATAGGAAGTGGAAGCAGTCAATCATTCAAACTTACAGAGCAGGGCCAATGCATACTGAAGGTCACCTATCCTCTGTTGCATCCCTGAGCACAGAGTTCCAAACTGCCTCTGGAAGCAGCATTAGCATGAGAGCTGTGCGTCAGGAGTTTCACGACATGAGTTTCCAAGGCCAAGCAGCTGCAGTGGTGGCTCAATGGTTAAGGTGCGGGGATCAAACTCCAGCAAGCTGTTGGGCCTTTGAGCAAGACTTAACCCTTAACCCTATCTGCTTTACAGGTGCCATATCATCACTGACCCTGTGCTCCTACCCTAGCTTCCTAACAAGCTAGGATATGCAAAGAAAAAATGTACAAAGGTTTATTCTTCTTCATACAATGCCAAGTGTAAAGCACACTGCCACTGGATCAGTGTAAATATGTTCTCTGGAGTGGCAGCGACGAATGAATCTGGGATGCCAGGAGAACGCTAACTGTCTGAATGCACAGCGCCAATAAGGATAATGGTAATAATGGTCAGGGTTTCAGGGTTTGTGCCCCTCAGTTCCCAAGTGAAAAAAGTTTTTTGGTGGGACTTTTGCAGTACATATTCAGACCCTTGGCTCAGGCACTCCAAACCGAGTCAAATTGCATCCTGTTTGTTCTGCTGGTGTCCTAAACCCTGTTGTCCTCCTCCAAATCAACACTTTAGTGACACGGGCAAAGTGAAAATGTCTTCTTTCATGTTGAGTACTGATTACAGCTATGTATACAATCCCACCAGGATTTTACGATTACAGAAATTAATGCAAAAATCAAGCAAGCTCTGCAATATTCGGAGGAGCTTGCAATTTAAAAAAAAATCTCCGCAGATTTGGGCCAAAATGCACCGAGTGATGTCATCACAATGCGCATTTAGGCAAAGTCCTCTTTGATTCACTTGAGTACAGCAAAAAGGTCTCATTTACCAAAACTGCGAAAGGCCGTGCAAAAAAATTTTCACAGTTGTAATTTTGCCAAATTTGAAGTTTCGCAACATTTGAAGAAAAAAAAAGATGCAGTTAAAGCAAGCATTTTTGGTCGCAAAAAGAAAACTCCATGATATCCTGTATGGACTGCCTATCCTAATCTCTGACTGTACAAACATTTATATGACTATATAGCTGTACTGGATGTAACTGAGGAGCAGCAGCAGTAATATATATTACTTTTTAAATCAAACAAAGCCTAACGTTTACAGTAGCCCTAGTATGACAGGTCTTTTATCACTGCATGTACTCATCATACAACATCTTGGGTCATGTCAGCTAATCTGCACCCTTGGTAAATATGACCAAAGAATGCTGTGTATATTGTTTAATCTTTTAATAATTTGTTTGGTCAATTTATACAAATATTCTGCTTTCATGGATATCAAACAATTGCGAACACAAGCCAGGTTTTTTTTTTATATTTATTTATTTATTAAAAATATATAAATCTTTGTTAAATATAGTTGTGCACCAATTATTGACACCCCTATGAATTCATATGAGAGAAATATATTTGAAGTATATTCCCATTGATATTTTAATTTTTTAGTACACTTAGGTGACTAGGAACAGGAAATTGTTCAACCATAAAAACCTGTTTCACAGGGGTATAAATATGAGTTAACACAAAGGCCAAATTCCCTTAGTCATTCATAACAATGGGTAAGACCAAGGAGTATAGCTGTGATGTGCGGTAAAAGGTTGGACGTGGGTATAAGAAAATAGCACAAGCATTGAAAATGTCCATTTCCACCATCAGGGCAATAATTAAGAAGTTCCAGTCAACTGGAAATGTTATGAATCGACCTGGAATTGGACGTGTGTCTGTATCGTCTCAACGCACTGTGAAGAGGATGGTTCGAGTGGCCAAAAAGTCTCCAAGGATCACAGCTGGAGAATTGCAGAAGTTAGTTGTGTCTCGGGGTCAGAAAGTCTCCAAAACTACAATCCGAAGTCTCCTACATCACCACAAGCTGTTTGGAAGGGTTTCAAGAAAAAAGCATCTACTCTCATCCAAAACCAAACTCGAGCGTCTTCAGTTTGCCAGACACTACTGGAACTTCAAATGGGATCGGGTTCTGTGGTCAGACGAAACCAAAATAGAGCCACCACTGCACACCCTGCACCACTGCAGTCTGTGTGCGTCAAAGCCACCTCTGGTGTTTATTTTTGTTGTTGGTGATGTCGCTGACTATTGTTTTTGGCTTTTTCTTCATAGCTCTCACAATGTTTCTGTCATCAACAACTGCTGTTGTTTTCCTTGGTCGATCTGTTCCCCGTCTGGCTGTCAGTACAGCATTGGCTTCCTTCTTTTTCAGGACATTCCAGATTGCTCTATTGGCTATGCGCAATACTTGTCAAATGGCTCTGATAGATTTTCTCTCTTTTTCTCAGCTTCAAAATGGCTTGCTTTTCTCCCATAGACAGCTCTCTGATCTTCATGTTGGTTTATCCTTCATAACAACAAATATGGTCTTCACAGGTGAAACCTAGGGATCAAACCACAAGTACACATTCAGAGCTATTAATTCTTTAAACAATCAATGTAACAGGGCACAACCGGGCAGCAAAAAACACCTCTCAGGTACGTGTTCCGATATTACTGATCACTTGAAAAATGGGTGGGTTCAACACACATCTGGACGTAAATATGAGGACGTGATCTTGCTGTTCCGACACTTTCGGAGCGGACTCTTCATCTGTTCAGTTTATGTCAGACTACTTTGCAGGTCCCTGTGTTAACAGAATCTAATTATTATGGCAGAATCATGATTTCGTTCAGTGTTGAGTCTGTAAAAATGCAGTATGACAAATCTCATGAAAATATATAATATTTCATTCAATAATCCTGTTAGTACGTGTAAAATCTCTTAAAGAGTTTAAATCTCTAAGAGATATAATGAGTCTTACAGAGTCATTAACTCTCTTAATGAGTAGGTTTAAGCAATACATTTGTAATAACTTACTGTACCGTCACATGTGCACGTTACAAATTTGTATTGGTGTACACCACACTTGTCCCTCTGTGGAGGCAGATATAAAGCCACTCAGTGTCACACACCCTTATATTCAAACAAGCCTCATTTAGGACAAGGCAACCCTGAACTATGCAGAGCCAAATAGTCACCGTTGCGGCATTGCTGTTTTGCTGTGGACTGATATATGTGGTCATTTGGAACAGGATGCCTAGGTACGTTTGTTTGTTTTTTGTATAAATTGTGATTTATGCTACCTGTAAGAGCTGGATGTTTGATCTTTAGAATAGAAATCGCTCACAGTTATACCTGTGCTTATACAGTCATGTCAGAGTTACGTTCAAATAATGATTCATTTCTTTCACCCCTTTTACTGTTCAAGTTCCCATGTAGTCCATCTTCCGACAAGGAAACCGGAATTATTTTGGGGAGCGCTTATAACCCCTCCTGTGACACCGTTGCTGAATTTGTCTTCTGGAAAAACAACGGCAGGAGCGTCGGTGAATCGTGCGACTTTAAGGACGTCGGAGCTTAAACATCGGATCAACATAACTCCAATTCCCATCCTCTATAAGAAAAACTTCACAAAGTTGCCCAAGTGGGACTTCGATGACGTTTATATGCAGAGCAGTGGAGCACGACGGCCGGTCCGATTTTCCTTCTATTGCTAGACAGAATGTGATAGACGAAATGGTGCTACGGATGGTTTCCTGTTGTCTTGCGCTTTATCTAACACAATAAATGACTGTGTTTAGGTCTGTTCAAAGTCTCTCCAGAACTCCAAAGATAAAGCGTTTCAGGAGGCTGCGATGTGGAAGATCCAGCTTTGGCTTCACAACGGCCACCTCAATGTGAGCGAGTGGAACCGTCTAACGCACTTCAACAACCCGTATGGGTTTATGGAATATAATTATACCGGTGAGTACTTTGGGTAAAAAATAAGTGGTTCAGTGAATGTGCAAACAATGTGGTTTGCTCAGTGTATTCATGTGATTCATCGATCTGATATTATGTATACTGTGTAATATCAGATATGCGAAATGTACGCTAAACCTAATAAATAAAAATTTCCCGCTTTATTTTTATTTCCTTTTTTTTTTTTTTTTTTTTTTTCCTGGAGTTTCCTTAAAGACATCAAAAGGTCAGTCGATCTGATCCCGAAGCCTAAATACTATCAGCTTTTACCAGTGCCCAGTGGGTCAACCGATGGATGCATTCGCTGCGCTGTAGTTGGCACCGGTGGCATTCTCAACGGCTCCAAAATGGGCACCGAGATCGACTCTCACGATTACGTGTTTCGGTCAGAGAAGTACCTGCAGCTCCTGCTGTTCTTTCTGTGAAATTGTTTGCCACCTGAGAATGGCACTCCAACATACACTGAGAACGAGGACTCGTATACCGTGCTGATCTTTTAACTTCTGTTTCGAACAGAATGAACGGAGCGGTCACCAAAGGCTTCGAGGAAGATGTTGGAAATAAAACCTCGGTGTACGTGCACACGTCGTTCTCCTTAACTCAGTCCATTATAGGACTGGGAGAGTCCTTCAAACGCATTCCACATGATGAGGTATGTATTGTTTTAATTATTCATCACAATACAGTGGAGAGCAAAATGCCGTGCATGCTGTGGTTTCTGGCTGGAACATTGTACGTTGATTTGCTATTTATCTTTAGAAATAAAACAACATACGGTAAAAGCGAGGAGAGGAATAGCGTGGCGTGCGCGGTGGAAGTGTATGACATCTGTTAGGACAAGAGCAAACATTTAAATAGACATTAGAATCTTAATACATTCAATCTTCAATGAATAAGGGTATTTATTTATTTCGCTTAAATGCAAGATATTGAACAAATATTGTTTGGATTTTTCAGTGTGAACACCTTAATATGCAGCATTTATTTATTTAGTTATAATTATTTATTTACATACTTACTTATTTAATTATTTATGCTTTAATGCAAACCTCTCAACAGATATCATATTTTTTTTCATCCTAGTATATATAATTTTCCTTATTATTTTAATGCAAATTGAACAGATATTTGAAGGTTGTTGTTTTTTTTGGTGTTAACACCTTAATATGCAGTATTTATTTATTGTTTTTGTTTAAATTAACCTCTGAATCTATAAAACAACAATTTTATTTGAATGCAAACTGTTGAACATATATCATTTTAATGTTTATATTAGTGTGTGTGTGTGTGTGTGTGTGTGTGTGTGTCTATATATATATATATATATATATATATATATATATATATATATATATATATATATATATATATATATATACATATATTTTATATTATATTTATATATATATATTTCTTTTCAGTAATAATATCTGAATATACGTTTAGTTATCATTTGTCGGTTTGTTCTTTTTTTTTTTGTCCTTTCTCATTTAAATAAGAAATTTGTATTATTTAACAAACTATTTGTTTGCTTGTTTGTGAACACAGAAGAACATGCATGACACTTCTTCATGTAAATCAAACTCTTCAAATTTTTTGGTCTTTTATTTTGAACTAGGAGGATGCAAACCTTTCACTCAACTGTATAACAAAATGAACACAGCTTACAGTTACACAGAGCTTCACACAAGACGATCAAACTAACTGGTTTCCATTTAAACCCAAAGGGAATTATATACGTAATGATTCCGGAGGGTCTCAGAGATTTCGAGTGGCTTGAAGGCCTCCTGGGGAAAAAGAGGATGACGTACGGATCCTACAAAGGTTACAGGTAAGATGTATGTCTTGGATACAGTACTGTTTGTGTTTCATAAATCCTATTTCATAAAACATATTAAACAAACTTGTTTTGTGTATATTTAATCAGCGATTACCAGTACTGAGTCGCTGAATAAATATCCTTGTGGTTTTCTGCTGCTGCTTTACCCTGAATTGAATCAGAGAAGTGTTTCTGATGAACCTTTTCTTACTCAGGCCGTTCACCTTCTACAGCGACCGGTTCCGAGAGGATAAATTTTATGTCCTTCACCCTGACTTTCTAAGATACATTCGGAACAGGTTTGATGAGATTGAATTTGTTGTCCTTCTCATAGTTTGGTACTTTAAACACTTTTAGGAAGAAAAGGGTTCTTTGGGTGGTTAAGGCTTTATAACATCCTAAATGGGTTTCACCTGGAACAATCCAAATAACCCTAAAACTGTGTGTTATTCATCGATCATAATCACATGATCACATTTCTGTCACTGTAGTAACTTTAGAGGTACCAGTCCTGTATCTGCACTTCCTCTTCCTGTACTATTCGATCGAACACAGGTACACTCAACAATCTTTTATTTTTTGTTTTTGTGTTATTTCAGATTCCTGCCATCTAAAACTCTGGAGACGTCACACTGGGCAATATACCGACCGACCAATGGAGCGTTCACGTTGTTCTTAGCTCTTCACACCTGCGATATCGTGAGCAAATATCTCAGATTATTTTCATCAAAGATCAGGCAGAAGGCTATTCTGCTTTATATCCATTTGTAGTTTGTATTATTTATGCTGAAGCAACAACAAAAGACAACTATTTACTGATTGTAAAAAAAAAAAAAAAACTGTATATTTACTCAGGTTTCCTCTCCAGTCCAGAGACATGCATCATAGGCTGATTGGCATGTCTGACATGTCCATTGTGTGAATGGGTGAACGAGGGTGTGTGTGTATATGAGTGTGTGTGTGTGTGTGTGTGTGTGTGTGTGTGTCTTTGTATGTGTGTGTGGAGTGTACTCCGCCTTGTGCCCCAAGGCCCTGGGATAGGCTCCAGGTCCACGGTGATCTTGTGTAGGACAAGTTGTACAGAACATGGAGGGAGGGTGATGATGATGATAATAATAATAATAATAATAATAATAATAATAATAATAGGAAGAATAAGACAAGGATGTAATTTTCAATATCCAGATTTTTACTTCAAAGTATAATTATGATTTCATTTTTTATATATGATAATATGTTTGTTACTATATGGCATCATTATTATTTCTTGTAGACTTCTTCTTTCTCTTCTTCTATATATTCTGTAATTATTATATATTGAACTATAGTTGTGCACTATAGAGATGGCCTGTATTGTATATCATGAATATTGTTGTTATTATTATTATTATTATTATTATTATTATTATTATTATTATTATTAATAGTTGTTGTTGTTGATGATATGATTATTAATAAGTTTATGAATGAATGAATGAATGAATGAATGCCTTTTATAGTCACTATACACATGTACAGTGAGGGAAAAAAGTATTTGATCCCCTGCTGATTTTGTACGTTTGCCCACTGACAAAGAAATGATCAGTCTATAATTTTAATGGTATATTTATTTGAACAGTGAGAGACAGAATAACAACAAAAAAATCCAGAAAAACGCACGTCAAAAATTTTATAAATTGATTTGCATTTTAATGAGGGAAATAAGTATTTGACCCCTCTGCAAAACATGACTTAGTACTTGGTTTAAAAACCCTTGTTGGCAATCACAGAGGTCAGACGTTTCTTGTAGTTGGCCACCAGGTTTGCACACATCTCAGGAGGGTTTTTGTCCCACTCCTCTTTGCAGATCTTCTCCAAATCATTAAGGTTTCGAGGCTGACGTTTGGCAATTCGAACCTTCAGCTCTCTCCACAGATTTTCTATGGGATTTAGGTCTGGAGACTGCCTAGGTCACTCCAGGACCTTAATGTGCTTCTTCTTGAGCCACTCCTTTGTTGCCTTGGCCGTGTGTTTTGGGTCATTGTCATGCTGGAATATCCATCCACGACCCATTTTCAATGCCCTGGCTGAGGGAAGGAGGTTTTCACCCAAGATTTGACGGTACATGGCCCCGTCCATCGTCCCTTTGATGCGGTGAAGTTGTCCTGTCCCCTTAGCAGAAAAAAACCCCCAAAGCATAATGTTTCCACCTCCATGTTTGACGGTGGGGATGGTGTTCCAGGGGTCATAGGCAGCATTCCTTCTCCTCCAAACACGGCGAGTTGAGTTGATGCCAAAGAGCTCCATTTTGGTCTCATCTGACCTCAACACTTTCACCCAGTTGTCCTCTGAATTATTCAGATGTTCATTGGCAGACTTCAGACGGGCATGTATATGTGCTTTCTTGAGCAGCGGACCTTGCGCGCGCTGCAGGATTTCAGTCCTTCACGGCGTAGTGTGTTACCAATTGTTTTCTTGGTGACTATGGTCCCAGCTGCCTTGAGATCATTGACAAGATCCTCCCGTGTAGTTCTGGGCTGATTCCTCACTGTTCTCATGATCAATGCAACTCCACGAGGTGAGATCTTGCATGGAGCCCCAGGCCGAGGGAGATTGACAGTTCTTTTGTGCTTCTTCCATTTGCGAATAATCGCACCAACTGTTGTCCCCTTCTCACCAAGCTGCTTGGCAATGGTCTTGTAGCCCATTCCAGACTTGTGTAGGTCTACAGTCTTGTCCCTGACATCCTTGGAGAGCTCTTTGGTCTTGGCCATGGTGGAGAGTTTGGAATCTGATTGATTGATTGCTTCTGTGGACAGGTGTCTTTTATACAGGTAACAAACTGATATTAGGAGCACTCCCTTTAAGAGTGTGCTCCTAATCTCAGCTCGTTACCTGTATAAAAGACACCTGGGAGCCAGAAATCTTTCTGATTGAGAGGGGGTCAAATACTTTTTTCCCTCATTAAAATGCAAATTAATTTATAAAATTTTTGACATGCGTTTTTCTGGATTTTTTTGTTGTTATTCTGTCTCTCACTGTTCAAATACAACTACTATTAAAATTATAGACTGATCATTTCTTTGTCAGTGGGCAAACGTACAAAATCAGCAGGGGATCAAATACTTTTTTCCCTCACTGTACAATGAAATTAAGAGCCACTACTTTTTGTTCCGTGCCAACATGTGCATAAAATAAACAAGATAAATAAACAAGATAAATAAACAAGTTATTGGGCGGGGGGGGGGGGGGGGGGGGGTACTATGAAATGCACATTGAATATTTACTTTATAAATGATATTGTATCAGTGGCTGAATGTAAAGCTCACTTCTCTTCTTGCTGTAATTCAGGTAAATGCGTATGGATTCATCACTGCAGACCACAGCAAATACCCCAACTATTACATTCACAGAAACACAAAAACCAGAGTCATTTTTTACATCAATCATGACTATAATGTGGAGATTAAAACCTGGAAGAAGCTGCATGACGCTGGAATCATCAACCTTTACCAAAGACAGGAAAAACCAAACCCGACTGTGACTTAATGAACACTTTTATTTCTGTATTACTGTATATACATGCACTTAGGTAAATACGGCTAGGGCAGAGACGTCCAGTGTATTTAAAATATATATGTAATATATATATATTTTATATCATTTGTTGTTTTTATTTGATAATATAATATAACATGGCTTTGTTACTTACAGAATTAGTGGGTCGTTCAAGTTTTGTTCCACAATGTGGAAAAGTTGTGCTTGAGCTGTTTTTTCCCCTCTTTGATTTCAACCTAATTAAAATATGTTTCCTGGGGAAAAAAAAAAAAAAAAGATCATCACATATCCAAAACAGTCTGGGCATTTTTAGTTACTGTCTGATCTTTTCTTGTTCTAAATATATACAAGTATTGCATAGTAAAAATGACCGTATAAATATAACTATTGAAATAAACTCTGTTTCTACTTTGAAAACAATATGAATATTTCTGCATTTTCCGCAAATTAGTCTATAACCCAGTAATTATGGCTTTCTGCCAGCAGGTGGCGCTTTCAGACTATAGCATCTGCAGAGTTTTTTTTTTTTTTTTTTTTTTTTAAAGTTATGGCTGATCTGTGCATAGGTATATACAATCATGTGAAAAAATAAGTATACCCCATGGAAAGTGTTGGCTCACTCCCCCCAATTTGGACAAGCAAACATTTGATCCTTTTTGAAACAGTGCCTATTAATAAAGTTGATACACTCTCTCAAATGACACATAAAATTGACATTTTGTAGTTATTTTCACAATTTAAATAAACAAAAAACAGATTACATTTATCACACCTTCAAATACATAAAATTAGAATCAGGTGTTCCAGATTGGGTGCCAGTGATTAGAACCTGCTTAAGGAGTGCAAGTGGAACCTGTCTTATTTATACCCCTCTCATATCTAGTGTCTGGTGTTCCCTGAGGTGCGTGGTGTCATCAAGCCAGGATCTAAAGAGTTCTGTAAGGCCTTAGAAAAAAAGTTGTGGATACCTATGACTCTGGCAAGGGATTTAAAAAGATCTCCAAATTATTTTTTAATACATCATTCCACTGTAAGGAAAATATTTCACAAATCATGCAGGCTTCAAACGTCTGCAAATTTGTCCAGGACTGGCCATCCAAGCAAATTCAGCAGAAGAGCAGACTGTTTGATGCAACAGTTTGACAACTGTTGGTGTCAGAGTGCATGCATCTACAATCAGAAAGAGATTGCACAGATTTGACCTGCACGGGCGGCGAGCCAGGAAAAAGCCTTTGCAAGACTACAGTTTGCCAATGAGCATATAGTTAAAGACCAGGCCTTCTGGAACAATGTGCTCTGGACAGACGAATCAAAGATAGAGTTGTTTGGCCACAGTAACAGCAGACATGTTTGCCACAGACCGAAAACAGCCTTTCAAGAGAAGCACCTCACACCAACTGTGAAGCACGGTGGTGGAAATGTTATGGTTTGTGGTTTCTTCACTGTCTCAGGGACTGGACAGCTTGCATTCATTTATTCACCTATAAATTCTGCATTATATCAGAGAGTGCTTGAAGATAATGTGAGGCCATCTGTCCAAAAGTTGAGGTTGAACCAAAAGTTAACCTTTCAACAGGATAATGATCCTAAGCACACTAACAAATCCACCATGGAATGGTGAAATTCCGTTTGCTAAATTTATCCAACTGGTGTCTTCAGTCAGCGTCCAAACTCTTAAGTGTTATTAAAAGAAAATCTAATGTTACACAGCGGTAAACAGTCGACTGTCCCAACTTTTTTAGTGTGTGCTGTAGTCATCAAATTTGAAATGAGTGTATATTTTCAACATTTAATTAAATTCACAAATTAAAACATCAAATAATGTCTTAATCATGTGTTTTCAATATAGTACAGGGTCAAGTGAACTATCAAATGACTCTTTTGTTGTTTTGCCTTTTCCATACTGTCCCAACTTTTTCAGAATTGGGGTTGTACTTCATAGGGGTGTACACCTATATTTAACATATATATAACCCTGAAGAAGAGTGGAGAGAAGCTCAGTTGAATAGGTGTTTATGAATAAATGTGATTCTGAAAGCAGAAAGGTTTAGTGTAGTAAAATTAGGTTGGATGATGAGGATAGTTTAAGTCCCGTTAACCTACATGTTATAATCCTGAGACACAGAAAACTGCAGCATCTCCACTGTGCTGTTTCAACACGTGTACTTTGCACATCGTGCTGTTTTGAAAAGAGTGAATATTGCATGTTGCCAGAACTTCATCTTAAGTGGTTGAAGAAGCACCAGGCTTTACAAAACAAGGACATCTGTAGTACCAAAACCCTTTTGTTCAGAAGTTCTACTGTACAGAGATTTATATGTGAGAGGAACAGATGTGTAAAATGAAATTTGGCTTTAGCTTACGTGTTAGCCATATGAGCAATGAGCAAAGAAAGGTGCTGCAAACAAATCCCTTTGTGAATATGAAACGCCTCTAAATGACAGACTTAAACTCCTCGTAATGAATTTTTTTGCGCAGGTAAGAGTGTAAACAATGTCATTTCCACACCGCCTATTAGCGATATTGGTCTCACAATGGACCTTCTGTTAAAATCGCCCGTACACTGTCCGTTTCTCATGTCTCTACATGTTTCTTGAACGTGTTCGTTTCAGAGTTCAGCGGGAGCAGCTCGCTGCAATCTTCAAGCTGCTTCGAGAAAACCAGGACACATTCGGGGAGGTGACGGAGAAAGACATGGAGGAACAGCTTAAGCTTTACTCTGTCTAAAAGAACTGCACCAAGCACTGGTCTGCCATCACCGAAATGGAAAGTTGACACTATTACTCACGGTTGCTGCTGTTCAGAAGTGGGGTTGAGGGGTGGAGTTTCCCGCATGAACGGCATGAAAATAATTCTGTCTGTAACGATGTGAGGAAAAACTGGGTAATTAATGAAGCTCAATGTGTCTTAGACTTACACTGGACACATATTAACAACCTTGTTAATTAGGTATAGATGTAGTAATTATCTATGTATATATCTTCGTGTATATATATATATATATATATATATATATATACACACATACATACACACACACACCACACACATACAGTGGGGTAAATAAGTATTTGATGCATCAACATTTTTTTGTAAATTATATTTCCAGTGAAGTTATTCACATGAAATTTTCACCAGACATCAGTATTAACTCAAGAAATCCGGAAATATAAAGAATTCGCAACATTAAAGTCCATAAATAAAGTTATGTGTAATGAAGTGGAATGACACGGGGAAAAAAGTATTGAACACACTAAGAATATGCAGTTCTCCACAGCAAGGTAAGGCAAGGAACCAGCTGAAATCAGTAAGTAAAAAGTAAATAACACAGTAAGTAAAAAGGTTTTTCGTTACCAAGGTGTCACAAGAAATATCTCATGATGGGTAAAAGCAAAGAGCTCTCCCAAGACCTTCACAACATTATTGTTGCAAAACATATTGATGGAATCGAATACAGATGTATTTCAAAACTTCTGAATCCTCCAGTAAGCACCATTGGGGCCATTATCCGCAAGTGGAAGCAACATCACTCCGTCATCAACCGGCCACGCACAGGAGCTCTTCGCAAGTTTACTGACCAGGGAGTCAGAAGAATAGTCAGAAGAGTAGCCCAAGAGCCAAGGACCACTCGGAAAGAGCTCCAGAAACACTTAGAGGCAGGAGGCACCATAATCTTGTGAATTCTTTATATTTCCGGATTTCTTGAGTTAATCCTGATGTCTGGTGAAAATTTCATGTGAATAACCTCATTGGAAATATATTTACTGAAAAAAAAAAAAAGGTTGACACGTTCAATACATATTTCCTCCACTGTATGTGTGTGTATTTTTATTTATATATATATCCACTTTATTAGGAACACCTGCACATTCATGCAGTTCTCTATTTATGCAGCGGAAGACCACTTTGGGTTCCACTCCTTTCAGCCAGGAACAGGAATCTGAGGCTATCATGGGCACAGATTCATCCAAACTCCACTCATGCTCTCACATGATTGGCTGATTGTGTAACTGCATAAATGTGCCGGTGTACAAGTGTTCCTATTAAAGTGGACAGAGTAGTGTCCAAAAGTCTGAGAGCACTAGTAACAATGTTTCTATTTGGCACTTTCTGTTTGGTCACTGTTATGGACTTTTCCTATAAAGGAGTTAACATGATCAGCACCACAAATGATTTTAAATGGTGACCTATAAAATGTGCAACTTCTTGAATAACGAATATTCAAGATGTTGATCTTTTCCTTTTTTGTTTTAGAATTTTCAAAATTTTTTCCCAGGTTTAAATATAAAAAAAAAAATCCAGATTTTCAGTGTGATCCCACTGTGTGTGCATATGTATGTGTGTAATATTAATCCTGGGCACCCTGTTTGTTTGTTTTTTGTTTTGTTTTTTTAAAACACAGATTATGTTCCAGATGTTTATTTTATGACCTCTGCATTATGGAGTCAGTACAAAAACATTTTTATTGTTTTGTAATGTATAGAAAAATCTTTCTGTGTCAGTAAAGAAAGTAACATATTGCACAAAACGCTGGGTTTTACCTACAAAGTCAAATTCTCCAAAAGAACTTCTCCAAGACGTTTTTAAAATCTTAACATCCAGTTTTCTGATAGAAAAGCGCAAAGTATATACGAGACTGCTCATGCTTTTTTACAGAGCAGAGGGGCCTTACTCAAAAGGGACCCTATTTTACTGCATATATACAGTCTATGTGTGTATATATATAAAATGAGTCTTTATTGGTCACATATACAGTAGAGCACAGTGAAATTGTTTTCTTCGCGTACCCGAGCCTGTCAGGAAGTTGGGGTCGGAGCACAGGGTCAGCCATGATACAGCGCCCCTGGAGAGGGTCAAGGGCCTTGCTCAAGGGCCCAACAGTGGCAGTTTGGCAGTGCTGGGGCTTGAACCCCTGACCTTCTGATCAGTAACCCAGAGCCTTAACCACTAAGTCACCACTGCTAGCTCTTTATAGTGTCTTACAAAAGTGAGTACACCCCTCCCATTTTTGTAAATATTTGATTATATCTTTTCATGTGACAACACTAAAGAAATGACACTTTGTTACAATGTAGTGAGTGTACAGCTTGTGTAACAGTGTAAATTTGCCGTCCCCTCAAAATAACTCAACACACAACCATTAATGTCTAAACCGCTGGCAACAAAAGTGAGTGAAAATGTCCAAATTGGGCCCAAAGTGTCAATATTTTGTGTGGCCACCATTATTTTCCAGCACTGCCTTAACCCTCTTGAGCATGGAGTTCACCAGAGCTTCACAGGTTTCCACTGGAGTCCTCTTCCACTCCTCCATGATGACATCACGGAGCTGGTGGATGTTAGAGACCTTGTGCTCCTCCACCTTCCGTTTGAGGATGCCCCACAGATGCCCAACGGGGTTTAGGTCTGGGGACATTATTATTACATTCACTACTTTACATTGTAGCAAAGTGTCATTTCTTCAGTCTTGTCACATGAAAAGATGTAATCAGATATTTACAAAAATGTGAGGGGTGTACTCACTTTTGTGAGATACTATATATAGGGTACTGAAGATCTGAGTAACTTTACACATGGCAGGTTGCACATAGAACCCCACCTTTGCCATAAGTCAGTTTGTGAAATTTCTGCCCTTGTCACATAGGAAGTGGAAGCAGTCAATCATTCAAACTTACAGAGCAGGGCCAATGCATACTGAAGGTCACCTATCCTCTGTTGCATCCCTGAGCACAGAGTTCCAAACTGCCTCTGGAAGCAGCATTAGCATGAGAGCTGTGCGTCAGGAGTTTCACGACATGAGTTTCCAAGGCCAAGCAGCTGCAGTGGTGGCTCAATGGTTAAGGTGCGGGGATCAAACTCCAGCAAGCTGTTGGGCCTTTGAGCAAGACTTAACCCTTAACCCTATCTGCTTTACAGGTGCCATATCATCACTGACCCTGTGCTCCGACCCTAGCTTCCTAACAAGCTAGGATATGCGAAGAAAAAATGTACAAAGGTTTATTGTTCTTCATACAATGCCAAGTGTAAAGCACACTGCCACTGGATCAGTGTAAATATGTTCTCTGGAGTGGCAGCGACGAATGAATCTGGGATGCCAGGAGAACGCTAACTGTCTGAATGCACAGCGCCAATAAGGATAATGGTAATAATGGTCAGGGTTTCAGGGTTTGGGCCCCTCAGTTCCCAAGTGAAAAATGTTTTTTGGTGGGACTTTTGCAGTACATATTCAGACCCTTGGCTCAGGCACTCCAAACCGAGTCAAATTGCATCCTGCTTGTTCTGCTGGTGTCCTAAACCCTGTTGTCCTCCTCCAAATCAACACTTTAGTGACACGGGCAAAGTGAAAATGTCTTCTTTCATGTTGAGTACTGATTACAGCTATGTATACAATCCCACCAGGATTTTACGATTACAGAAATGAATGCAAAAATCAAGCAAACTCTGCAATATTCGGAGGAGCTTGCAATTTAAAAAAAAATCTCCGCAGATTTGGGCCAAAATGCACCGAGTGATGTCATCACAATGCGCATTTAGGCAAAGTCCTCTTTGATTCACTTGAGTACAGCTAAAAGGTCTCATTTACCAAAACTGCGAAAGGCCGTGCAAAAAAATTTTCACAGTTGTAATTTTGCCAAATTTAAAATTTCGCAACATTTGAAGAAAAAAAGAGATGCAGTTAAAGCAAGCATTTTTGGTCGCAAAAAGAAAACTCCATGATATCCTGTATGGACTGCCTATCCTAATCTCTGACCGTACGAACATTTATATGACTATATAGCTGTACTGGATGTAGCTGAGGAGCTGCAGCAGTAATATATATTACTTTTTAAACCAAACAAAGCCTAACGTTTACAGTGTTTGATCTTTAGAATAGAAATCGCTCACAGTTATACCTGTGC
Organism: Ictalurus punctatus; assembly: GCF_001660625.3. Taxonomy (NCBI): domain Eukaryota; kingdom Metazoa; phylum Chordata; class Actinopteri; order Siluriformes; family Ictaluridae; genus Ictalurus; species Ictalurus punctatus. The sequence goes on from NC_030428.2 coordinate 25,598,424, forward strand.
TTATACAGTCATGTCAGAGTTACTTTCAAATAATTATTCATTTCTTTCACCCCTTTTACTGTTCAAGTTCCCACGTAGTCCATCTTCCGACAAGGAAACCGGAATTATTTTGGGGAGCGATTTTCCTTCTATTGCTAGACAGAATGTGATAGACGAAATGGTGCTACGGATGGTTTCCTGTTGTCTTGCGCTTTATCTAACACAATAAATGACTGTGTTTAGGTCTGTTCAAAGTCTCTCCAGAACTCCAAAGATAAAGCGTTTCAGGAGGCTGCGATGTGGAAGATCCAGCTTTGGCTTCACAACGGCCACCTCAATGTGAGCGAGTGGAACCGTCTAACGCACTTCAACAACCCGTATGGGTTTATGGAATATAATTATACCGGTGAGTACTTTGGGTAAAAAATAAGTGGTTCAGTGAATGTGCAAACAATGTGGTTTGCTCAGTGTATTCATGTGATTCATCGATCTGATATTATGTATACTGTGTAATATCAGATATGCGAAATGTACGCTAAACCTAATAAATAAAAATTTCCCGCTTTATTTTTATTTCCTTTTTTTTTTCTTCTTTTTTTCTTCTTCTGGAGTTTCCTTAAAGACATCAAAAGGTCAGTCGATCTGATCCCGATGCTTAAATACTATCAGCTTTTACCAGTGCCCAGTGGGTCAACCGATGGATGCATTCGCTGCGCTGTAGTTGGCACCGGTGGCATTCTCAACGGCTCCAAAATGGGCACCGAGATCGACTCTCACGATTACGTGTTTCGGTCAGAGAAGTACCTGCAGCTCCTGCTGTTCTTTCTGTGAAATTGTTTGCCACCTGAGAATGGCACTCCAACATACACTGAGAACGAGGACTCGTATACCGTGCTGATCTTTTAACTTCTGTTTCGAACAGAATGAACGGAGCGGTCACCAAAGGCTTCGAGGAAGATGTTGGAAATAAAACCTCGGTGTACGTGCACACGTCGTTCTCCTTAACTCAGTCCATTATAGGACTGGGAGAGTCCTTCAAACGCATTCCACATGATGAGGTATGTATTGTTTTAATTATTCATCACAATACAGTGGAGAGCAAAATGCCGTACATGCTGTTCTTTCTGGCTGGAACATTGTACGTTGATTTGCTATTCATCTTTAGAAATAAAACAACATACGGTAAAAGCGAGGAGAGGAATAGCGTGGCGTGCGCGGTGGAAGTGTATGACATCTGTTAGCACAAGAGCAAACATTTAAATAGACATTAGAATCTTAATACATTCAATCTTCAATGAATAAGGGTATTTATTTATTTCGCTTAAATGCAAGATATTGAACAAATATTGTTTGGATTTTTCAGTGTGAACACCTTAATATGCAGCATTTATTTATTTAGTTATAATTATTTATTTACATACTTACTTATTTAATTATTTATGCTTTAATGCAAACCTCTCAACAGATATCATATTTTTTTTCATCCTAGTATATATAATTTTCCTTATTATTTTAATGCAAATTGAACAGATATTTGAAGGTTGTTGTTTTTTTTGGTGTTAACACCTTAATATGCAGTATTTATTTATTGTTTTTGTTTAAATTAACCTCTGAATCTATAAAACAACAATTTTATTTGAATGCAAACTGTTGAACATATATCATTTTAATGTTTATATTAGTGTGTGTGTGTGTGTGTGTGTGTGTGTGTGTGTCTATATATATATATATATATATATATATATATATATATATATATATATATATATATATATATATATATATTTTATATTATATTTATATATATATATTTCTTTTCAGTAATAATATCTGAATATACGTTTAGTTATCATTTGTCGGTTTGTTCTTTTTTTTTTTGTCCTTTCTCATTTAAATAAGAAATTTGTATTATTTAACAAACTATTTGTTTGCTTGTTTGTGAACACAGAAGAACATGCATGACACTTCTTCATGTAAATCAAACTCTTCAAATTTTTTGGTCTTTTATTTTGAACTAGGAGGATGCAAACCTTTCACTCAACTGTATAACAAAATGAACACAGCTTACAGTTACACAGAGCTTCACACAAGACGATCAAACTAACTGGTTTCCATTTAAACCCAAAGGGAATTATATACGTAATGATTCCGGAGGGTCTCAGAGATTTCGAGTGGCTTGAAGGCCTCCTGGGGAAAAAGAGGATGACGTACGGATCCTACAAAGGTTACAGGTAAGATGTATGTCTTGGATACAGTACTGTTTGTGTTTCATAAATCCTATTTCATAAAACATATTAAACAAACTTGTTTTGTGTATATTTAATCAGCGATTACCAGTACTGAGTCGCTGAATAAATATCCTTGTGGTTTTCTGCTGCTGCTTTACCCTGAATTGAATCAGAGAAGTGTTTCTGATGAACCTTTTCTTACTCAGGCCGTTCACCTTCTACAGCGACCGGTTCCGAGAGGATAAATTTTATGTCCTTCACCCTGACTTTCTAAGATACATTCGGAACAGGTTTGATGAGATTGAATTTGTTGTCCTTCTCATAGTTTGGTACTTTAAACACTTTTAGGAAGAAAAGGGTTCTTTGGGTGGTTAAGGCTTTATAACATCCTAAATGGGTTTCACCTGGAACAATCCAAATAACCCTAAAACTGTGTGTTATTCATCGATCATAATCACATGATCACATTTCTGTCACTGTAGTAACTTTAGAGGTACCAGTCCTGTATCTGCACTTCCTCTTCCTGTACTATTCGATCGAACACAGGTACACTCAACAATCTTTTATTTTTTGTTTTTGTGTTATTTCAGATTCCTGCCATCTAAAACTCTGGAGACGTCACACTGGGCAATATACCGACCGACCAATGGAGCGTTCACGTTGTTCTTAGCTCTTCACACCTGCGATATCGTGAGCAAATATCTCAGATTATTTTCATCAAAGATCAGGCAGAAGGCTATTTTGCTTTATATCCATTTGTAGTTTGTATTATTTATGCTGAAGCAACAACAAAAGACAACTATTTACTGATTGTAAAAAAAAAAAAAAAACTGTATATTTACTCAGGTTTCCTCTCCAGTCCAGAGACATGCATCATAGGCTGATTGGCATGTCTGACATGTCCATTGTGTGAATGGGTGAACGAGGGTGTGTGTGTATATGAGTGTGTGTGTGTGTGTGTGTGTGTGTCTTTGTATGTGTGTGTGGAGTGTACTCCGCCTTGTGCCCCAAGGCCCTGGGATAGGCTCCAGGTCCACGGTGATCTTGTGTAGGACAAGTTGTACAGAACATGGAGGGAGGGTGATGATGATGATAATAATAATAATAATAATAATAATAATAATAATAATAGGAAGAATAAGACAAGGATGTAATTTTCAATATCCAGATTTTTACTTCAAAGTATAATTATGATTTCATTTTTTATATATGATAATATGTTTGTTACTATATGGCATCATTATTATTTCTTGTAGACTTCTTCTTTCTCTTCTTCTATATATTCTGTAATTATTATATATTGAACTATAGTTGTGCACTATAGAGATGGCCTGTATTGTATATCATGAATATTGTTGTTATTATTATTATTATTATTATTATTATTATTATTATTATTATTATTATTATTATTAATAGTTGTTGTTGTTGATGATATGATTATTAATAAGTTTATGAATGAATGAATGAATGAATGAATGCCTTTTATAGTCACTATACACATGTACAGTGAGGGAAAAAAGTATTTGATCCCCTGCTGATTTTGTACGTTTGCCCACTGACAAAGAAATGATCAGTCTATAATTTTAATGGTATATTTATTTGAACAGTGAGAGACAGAATAACAACAAAAAAATCCAGAAAAACGCACGTCAAAAATTTTATAAATTGATTTGCATTTTAATGAGGGAAATAAGTATTTGACCCCTCTGCAAAACATGACTTAGTACTTGGTTTAAAAACCCTTGTTGGCAATCACAGAGGTCAGACGTTTCTTGTAGTTGGCCACCAGGTTTGCACACATCTCAGGAGGGTTTTTGTCCCACTCCTCTTTGCAGATCTTCTCCAAATCATTAAGGTTTCGAGGCTGACGTTTGGCAATTCGAACCTTCAGCTCTCTCCACAGATTTTCTATGGGATTTAGGTCTGGAGACTGCCTAGGTCACTCCAGGACCTTAATGTGCTTCTTCTTGAGCCACTCCTTTGTTGCCTTGGCCGTGTGTTTTGGGTCATTGTCATGCTGGAATATCCATCCACGACCCATTTTCAATGCCCTGGCTGAGGGAAGGAGGTTTTCACCCAAGATTTGACGGTACATGGCCCCGTCCATCGTCCCTTTGATGCGGTGAAGTTGTCCTGTCCCCTTAGCAGAAAAAAACCCCCAAAGCATAATGTTTCCACCTCCATGTTTGACGGTGGGGATGGTGTTCCAGGGGTCATAGGCAGCATTCCTTCTCCTCCAAACACGGCGAGTTGAGTTGATGCCAAAGAGCTCCATTTTGGTCTCATCTGACCTCAACACTTTCACCCAGTTGTCCTCTGAATTATTCAGATGTTCATTGGCAGACTTCAGACGGGCATGTATATGTGCTTTCTTGAGCAGCGGACCTTGCGCGCGCTGCAGGATTTCAGTCCTTCACGGCGTAGTGTGTTACCAATTGTTTTCTTGGTGACTATGGTCCCAGCTGCCTTGAGATCATTGACAAGATCCTCCCGTGTAGTTCTGGGCTGATTCCTCACTGTTCTCATGATCAATGCAACTCCACGAGGTGAGATCTTGCATGGAGCCCCAGGCCGAGGGAGATTGACAGTTCTTTTGTGCTTCTTCCATTTGCGAATAATCGCACCAACTGTTGTCCCCTTCTCACCAAGCTGCTTGGCAATGGTCTTGTAGCCCATTCCAGACTTGTGTAGGTCTACAGTCTTGTCCCTGACATCCTTGGAGAGCTCTTTGGTCTTGGCCATGGTGGAGAGTTTGGAATCTGATTGATTGATTGCTTCTGTGGACAGGTGTCTTTTATACAGGTAACAAACTGATATTAGGAGCACTCCCTTTAAGAGTGTGCTCCTAATCTCAGCTCGTTACCTGTATAAAAGACACCTGGGAGCCAGAAATCTTTCTGATTGAGAGGGGGTCAAATACTTTTTTCCCTCATTAAAATGCAAATTAATTTATAAAATTTTTGACATGCGTTTTTCTGGATTTTTTTGTTGTTATTCTGTCTCTCACTGTTCAAATACAACTACTATTAAAATTATAGACTGATCATTTCTTTGTCAGTGGGCAAACGTACAAAATCAGCAGGGGATCAAATACTTTTTTCCCTCACTGTACAATGAAATTAAGAGCCACTACTTTTTGTTCCGTGCCAACATGTGCATAAAATAAACAAGATAAATAAACAAGATAAATAAACAAGTTATTGGGCGGGGGGGGGGGGGGGGGGGGGGGGGTACTATGAAATGCACATTGAATATTTACTTTATAAATGATATTGTATCAGTGGCTGAATGTAAAGCTCACTTCTCTTCTTGCTGTAATTCAGGTAAATGCGTATGGATTCATCACTGCAGACCACAGCAAATACCCCAACTATTACATTCACAGAAACACAAAAACCAGAGTCATTTTTTACATCAATCATGACTATAATGTGGAGATTAAAACCTGGAAGAAGCTGCATGACGCTGGAATCATCAACCTTTACCAAAGACAGGAAAAACCAAACCCGACTGTGACTTAATGAACACTTTTATTTCTGTATTACTGTATATACATGCACTTAGGTAAATACGGCTAGGGCAGAGACGTCCAGTGTATTTAAAATATATATGTAATATATATATATTTTATATCATTTGTTGTTTTTATTTGATAATATAATATAACATGGCTTTGTTACTTACAGAATTAGTGGGTCGTTCAAGTTTTGTTCCACAATGTGGAAAAGTTGTGCTTGAGCTGTTTTTTCCCCTCTTTGATTTCAACCTAATTAAAATATGTTTCCTGGGGAAAAAAAAAAAAAAAAAGATCATCACATATCCAAAACAGTCTGGGCATTTTTAGTTACTGTCTGATCTTTTCTTGTTCTAAATATATACAAGTATTGCATAGTAAAAATGACCGTATAAATATAACTATTGAAATAAACTCTGTTTCTACTTTGAAAACAATATGAATATTTCTGCATTTTCCGCAAATTAGTCTATAACCCAGTAATTATGGCTTTCTGCCAGCAGGTGGCGCTTTCAGACTATAGCATCTGCAGAGTTTTTTTTTTTTTTTTTTTTTTTTAAAGTTATGGCTGATCTGTGCATAGGTATATACAATCATGTGAAAAAATAAGTATACCCCATGGAAAGTGTTGGCTCACTCCCCCCAATTTGGACAAGCAAACATTTGATCCTTTTTGAAACAGTGCCTATTAATAAAGTTGATACACTCTCTCAAATGACACATAAAATTGACATTTTGTAGTTATTTTCACAATTTAAATAAACAAAAAACAGATTACATTTATCACACCTTCAAATACATAAAATTAGAATCAGGTGTTCCAGATTGGGTGCCAGTGATTAGAACCTGCTTAAGGAGTGCAGGTGGAACCTGTCTTATTTATACCCCTCTCATATCTAGTGTCTGGTGTTCCCTGAGGTGCGTGGTGTCATCAAGCCAGGATCTAAAGAGTTCTGTAAGGCCTTAGAAAAAAAGTTGTGGATACCTATGACTCTGGCAAGGGATTTAAAAAGATCTCCAAATTATTTTTTAATACATCATTCCACTGTAAGGAAAATATTTCACAAATCATGCAGGCTTCAAACGTCTGCAAATTTGTCCAGGACTGGCCATCCAAGCAAATTCAGCAGAAGAGCAGACTGTTTGATGCAACAGTTTGACAACTGTTGGTGTCAGAGTGCATGCATCTACAATCAGAAAGAGATTGCACAGATTTGACCTGCACGGGCGGCGAGCCAGGAAAAAGCCTTTGCAAGACTACAGTTTGCCAATGAGCATATAGTTAAAGACCAGGCCTTCTGGAACAATGTGCTCTGGACAGACGAATCAAAGATAGAGTTGTTTGGCCACAGTAACAGCAGACATGTTTGCCACAGACCGAAAACAGCCTTTCAAGAGAAGCACCTCACACCAACTGTGAAGCACGGTGGTGGAAATGTTATGGTTTGGGGTTTCTTCACTGTCTCAGGGACTGGACAGCTTGCATTCATTTATTCACCTATAAATTCTGCATTATATGAGAGAGTGCTTGAAGATAATGTGAGGCCATCTGTCCAAAAGTTGAGGTTGAACCAAAAGTTAACCTTTCAACAGGATAATGATCCTAAGCACACTAACAAATCCACCATGGAATGGTGAAATTCCGTTTGCTAAATTTATCCAACTGGTGTCTTCAGTCAGCGTCCAAACTCTTAAGTGTTATTAAAAGAAAATCTAATGTTACACAGCGGTAAACAGTCGACTGTCCCAACTTTTTTAGTGTGTGCTGTAGTCATCAAATTTGAAATGAGTGTATATTTTCAACATTTAATTAAATTCACAAATTAAAACATCAAATAATGTCTTAATCATGTGTTTTCAATATAGTACAGGGTCAAGTGAACTATCAAATGACTCTTTTGTTGTTTTGCCTTTTCCATACTGTCCCAACTTTTTCAGAATTGGGGTTGTACTTCATAGGGGTGTACACCTATATTTAACATATATATAACCCTGAAGAAGAGTGGAGAGAAGCTCAGTTGAATAGGTGTTTATGAATAAATGTGATTCTGAAAGCAGAAAGGTTTAGTGTAGTAAAATTAGGTTGGATGATGAGGATAGTTTAAGTCCCGTTAACCTACATGTTATAATCCTGAGACACAGAAAACTGCAGCATCTCCACTGTGCTGTTTCAACACGTGTACTTTGCACATCGTGCTGTTTTGAAAAGAGTGAATATTGCATGTTGCCAGAACTTCATCTTAAGTGGTTGAAGAAGCACCAGGCTTTACAAAACAAGGACATCTGTAGTACCAAAACCCTTTTGTTCAGAAGTTCTACTGTACAGAGATTTATATGTGAGAGGAACAGATGTGTAAAATGAAATTTAGCTTTAGCTTACGTGTTAGCCATATGAGCAATGAGCAAAGAAAGGTGCTGCAAACAAATCCCTTTGTGAATATGAAACGCCTCTAAATGACAGACTTAAACTCCTCGTAATGAATTTTTTTGCGCAGGTAAGAGTGTAAACAATGTCATTTCCACACCGCCTATTAGCGATATTGGTCTCACAATGGACCTTCTGTTAAAATCGCCCGTACACTGTCCGTTTCTCATGTCTCTACGTGTTTCTTGAACGTGTTCGTTTCAGAGTTCAGCGGGAGCAGCTCGCTGCAATCTTCAAGCTGCTTCGAGAAAACCAGGACACATTCGGGGAGGTGACGGAGAAAGACATGGAGGAACAGCTTAAGCTTTACTCTGTCTAAAAGAACTGCACCAAGCACTGGTCTGCCATCACCGAAATGGAAAGTTGACACTATTACTCACGGTTGCTGCTGTTCAGAAGTGGGGTTGAGGGGTGGAGTTTCCCGCATGAACGGCATGAAAATAATTCTGTCTGTAATGATGTGAGGAAAAACTGGGTAATTAATGAAGCTCAATGTGTCTTAGACTTACACTGGACACATATTAACAACCTTGTTAATTAGGTATAGATGTAGTAATTATCTATGTATATATCTTCGTGTATATATATATATATATATATATATATATATACACACATACATACACACACACACCACACACATACAGTGGGGTAAATAAGTATTTGATGCATCAACATTTTTTTGTAAATTATATTTCCAGTGAGGTTATTCACATGAAATTTTCACCAGACATCAGTATTAACTCAAGAAATCCGGAAATATAAAGAATTCGCAACATTAAAGTCCATAAATAAAGTTATGTGTAATGAAGTGGAATGACACGGGGAAAAAAGTATTGAACACACTAAGAATATGCAGTTCTCCACAGCAAGGTAAGGCAAGGAACCAGCTGAAATCAGTAAGTAAAAAGTAAATAACACAGTAAGTAAAAAGGTTTTTCGTTACCAAGGTGTCACACAAGAAATATCTCATGATGGGTAAAAGCAAAGAGCTCTCCCAAGACCTTCACAACCTTATTGTTGCGAAACATATTGATGGAATCGAATACAGATGTATTTCAAAACTTCTGAATCCTCCAGTAAGCACCATTGGGGCCATTATCCGCAAGTGGAAGCAACATCACTCCGTCATCAACCGGCCACGCACAGGAGCTCTTCGCAAGTTTACTGACCAGGGAGTCAGAAGAATAGTCAGAAGAGTAGCCCAAGGACCACTTGGAAAGAGCTCCAGAAACACTTAGAGGCAGGAGGCACCATAATCTTGTGAATTCTTTATATTTCCGGATTTCTTGAGTTAATTCTGATGTCTGGTGAAAATTTCATGTGAATAACCTCATTGGAAATATATTTACTGAAAAAAAAAAAAAAAAAAAAAAGGTTGACACGTTCAATACATATTTCCTCCACTGTATGTGTGTGTATTTTTATTTATATATATATATCCACTTTATTAGGAACACCTGCACATTCATGCAGTTCTCTATTAATGCAGCGGAAGACCACTTTGGGTTCCACTCCTTTCAGCCAGGAACAGGAATCTGAGGCTATCATGGGCACAGATTCATCCAAACTCCACTCATGCTCTCACATGATTGGCTGATTGCGTAACTGCATAAATGTGCCGGTGTACAAGTGTTCCTATTAAAGTGGACAGAGTAGTGTTCAAAAGTCTGAGAGCACTAGTAACAATGTTTCTATTTGGCACTTTCTGTTTAGTCACTGTTACGGACTTTTCCTATAAAGGAGTTAACATGATCAGCACCACAAATGATTTTAAATAGTGACCTATAAAATGTGCAACATCTTGAATAACGAATATTCAAGATGTTGATCTTTTCCTTTTTTGTTTTAGAATTTTAAAAATTTTTTCCCAGGTTTAAATATTTTTAAAAAATCCAGATTTTCAGTGTGATCCCACTGTGTGTGCATATGTATGTGTGTAATATTAATCCTGGGCACCCTGTTTGTTTGTTTTTTGTTTTGTTTTTTTTAAAACACAGATTATGTTCCAGATGTTTATTTTATGACCTCTGCATTATGGAGTCAGTACAAAAACATATTTATTGTTTTGTAATGTATAGAAAAATCTTTCTGTGTCAGTAAAGAAAGTAACATATTGCACAAAACGCTGGGTTTTACCTACAAAGTCAAATTCTCCAAAATAACTTCTCCAAGACATTTTTAAAATCTTAACATCCAGTTTTCTGATAGAAAAGCGCAAAGTATATACGAGACTGCTCATGCTTTTTTACAGAGCAGAGGGGCCTTTATTGGTCACATATACAGTAGAGCACAGTGAAATTGCTTTCTTCGCGTACCCAAGCCTCTCAGGAAGTTGGGGTCAGAGCACAGGGTCAGCCATGATACAGTGCCCCTGGAGAGGGTCAAGGGCCTTGCTCAAGGGCCCAACAGTGGCAGTTTGGCAGTGCTGGGGCTTGAACCCCTGACCTTCCGATCAGTAACCCAGAGCCTTAACCACTAAGCCACCACTGCTAGCTCTTTATTGTGTCTTACAAAAGTGAGTACACCCCTCCCATTTTTGTAAATATTTGATTTTATCTTTTCATGTGACAACACTAAAGAAATGACACTTTGCTACAATGTAAAGTAGTGAGTGTACAGCTTGTGTAACAGTGTAAATTTGCCGTCCCCTCAAAATAACTCAACACACAGACATTAATGTCTAAACCGCTGGCAACAAAAGTGAGTGAAAATGTCCAAATTGGGCCCAAAGTGTCAATATTTTGTGTGGCCACCATTATTTTCCAGCACTGCCTTAACCCTCTTGAGCATGGAGTTCACCAGAGCTTCACAGGTTTCCACTGGAGTCCTCTTCCACTCCTCCATGATGACATCACGGAGCTGGTGGATGTTAGAGACCTTGTGCTCCTCCACCTTCCGTTTGAGGATGCCCCACAGATGCCCAACGGGGTTTAGGTCTGGGGACATTATTATTACATTCACTACTTTACATTGTAGCAAAGTGTCATTTCTTCAGTCTTGTCACATGAAAAGATGTAATCAGATATTTACAAAAATGTGAGGGGTGTACTCACTTTTGTGAGATACTATATATAGGGTACTGAAGATCTGAGTAACTTTACACATGGCAGGTTGCACATAGAACCCCACCTTTGCCATAAGTCAGTTTGTGAAATTTCTGCCCTTGTCACATAGGAAGTGGAAGCAGTCAATCATTCAAACTTACAGAGCAGGGCCATTGCATACTGAAGGTCACCTATCCTCTGTTGCATCCCTGAGCACAGAGTTCCAAACTGCCTCTGGAAGCAGCATTAGCATGAGAGCTGTGCGTCAGGAGTTTCACGACATGAGTTTCCAAGGCCAAGCAGCTGCAGTGGTGGCTCAATGGTTAAGGTGCGGGGATCAAACTCCAGCAAGCTGTTGGGCCTTTGAGCAAGACTTAACCCTTAACCCTATCTGCTTTACAGGTGCCATATCATCACTGACCCTGTGCTCCGACCCTAGCTTCCTAACAAGCTAGGATATGCGAAGAAAAAATGTACAAAGGTTTATTCTTCTTCATACAATGCCAAGTGTAAAGCACACTGCCACTGGATCAGTGTAAATATGTTCTCTGGAGTGGCAGCGACGAATGAATCTGGGATGCCAGGAGAACGCTAACTGTCTGAATGCACAGCGCCAATAAGGATAATGGTAATAATGGTCAGGGTTTCAGGGTTTGGGCCCCTCAGTTCCCAAGTGAAAAATGTTTTTTGGTGGGACTTTTGCAGTACATATTCAGACCCTTGGCTCAGGCACTCCAAACCGAGTCAAATTGCATCCTGTTTGTTCTGCTGGTGTCCTAAACCCTGTTGTCCTCCTCCAAATCAACACTTTAGTGACACGGGCAAAGTGAAAATGTCTTCTTTCATGTTGAGTACTGATTACAGCTATGTATACAATCCCACCAGGATTTTACGATTACAGAAATGAATGCAAAAATCAAGCAAGCTCTGCAATATTCGGAGGAGCTTGCAATTTAAAAAAAAATCTCCGCAGATTTGGGCCAAAATGCACCGAGTGATGTCATCACAATGCGCATTTAGGCAAAGTCCTCTTTGATTCACTTGAGTACAGCTAAAAGGTCTCATTTACCAAAACTGCGAAAGGCCGTGCAAAAAAATTTTCACAGTTGTAATTTTGCCAAATTTGAAGTTTCGCAACATTTGAAGAAAAAAAAAGATGCAGTTAAAGCAAGCATTTTTGGTCGCAAAAAGAAAACTCCATGATATCCTGTATGGACTGCCTATCCTAATCTCTGACTGTACAAACATTTATATGACTATATAGCTGTACTGGATGTAACTGAGGAGCTGCAGCAGTAATATATATTACTTTTTAAATCAAACAAAGCCTAACGTTTACAGTAGCCCTAGTATGACAGGTCTTTTACCACTGCATGTACTCATCATACAACATCTTGGGTCATGTCAGCTAATCTGCACCCTTGGTAAATATGACCAAAGAATGCTGTGTATATTGTTTAATCTTTTAATAATTTGTTTGGTCAATTTATACAAATATTCTGCTTTCATGGATATCAAACAATTGCGAACACAAGCCAGGTTTTTTTTTTTATATTTATTTATTTTTTAAAAATATATAAATCTTTGTTAAATATAGTTGTGCACCAATTATTGACACCCCTATGAATTCATATGAGAGAAATATATTTGAAGTATATTCCCATTGATATTTTAATTTTTTAGTACACTTAGGTGACTAGGAACAGGAAATTGTTCAACCATAAAAACCTGTTTCACAGGGGTATAAATATGAGTTAACACAAAGGCCAAATTCCCTTAGTCATTCATAACAATGGGTAAGACCAAGGAGTATAGCTGTGATGTGCGGTAAAAGGTTGGACGTGGGTATAAGAAAATAGCACAAGCATTGAAAATGTCCATTTCCACCATCAGGGCAATAATTAAGAAGTTCCAGTCAACTGGAAATGTTATGAATCGACCTGGAATTGGACGTGTGTCTATATCGTCTCAACGCACTGTGAAGAGGATGGTTCGAGTGGCCAAAAAGTCTCCAAGGATCACAGCTGGAGAATTGCAGAAGTTAGTTGTGTCTCGGGGTCAGAAAGTCTCCAAAACTACAATCCGAAGTCTCCTACATCACCACAAGCTGTTTGGAAGGGTTTCAAGAAAAAAGCATCTACTCTCATCCAAAACCAAACTCGAGCGTCTTCAGTTTGCCAGACACTACTGGAACTTCAAATGGGATCGGGTTCTGTGGTCAGACGAAACCAAAATAGAGCCACCACTGCACACCCTGCACCACTGCAGTCTGTGTGCGTCAAAGCCACCTCTGGTGTTTATTTTTGTTGTTGGTGATGTCGCTGACTATTGTTTTTGGCTTTTTCTTCATAGCTCTCACAATGTTTCTGTCATCAACAACTGCTGTTGTTTTCCTTGGTCGATCTGTTCCCCGTCTGGCTGTCAGTACAGCATTGGCTTCCTTCTTTTTCAGGACATTCCAGATTGCTCTATTGGCTATGCGCAATACTTGTCAAATGGCTCTGATAGATTTTCTCTCTTTTTCTCAGCTTCAAAATGGCTTGCTTTTCTCCCATAGACAGCTCTCTGATCTTCATGTTGGTTTATCCTTCATAACAACAAATATGGTCTTCACAGGTGAAACCTAGGGATCAAACCACAAGTACACATTCAGAGCTATTAATTCTTTAAACAATCAATGTAACAGGGCACAACCGGGCAGCAAAAAACACCTCTCAGGTACGTGTTCCGATATTACTGATCACTTGAAAAATGGGTGGGTTCAACACACATCTGGATGTAAATATGAGGACGTGATCTTGCTGTTCCGACACTTTCGGAGCGGACTCTTCATCTGTTCAGTTTATGTCAGACTACTTTGCAGGTCCCTGTGTTAACAGAATCTAATTATTATGGCAGAATCATGATTTCGTTCAGTGTTGAGTCTGTAAAAATGCAGTATGACAAATCTCATGAAAATATATAATATTTCATTCAATAATCCTGTTAGTACGTGTAAAATCTCTTAAAGAGTTTAAATCTCTAAGAGATATAATGAGTCTTACAGAGTCATTAACTCTCTTAATGAGTAGGTTTAAGCAATACATTTGTAATAACTTACTGTACCGTCACATGTGCACGTTACAAATTTGTATTGGTGTACACCACACTTGTCCCTCTGTGGAGGCAGATATAAAGCCACTCAGTGTCACACACCCTTATATTCAAACAAGCCTCATTTAGGACAAGGCAACCCTGAACTATGCAGAGCCAAATAGTCACCGTTGCGGCATTGCTGTTTTGCTGTGGACTGATATATGTGGTCATTTGGAACAGGATGCCTAGGTACGTTTGTTTGTTTTTTGTATAAATTGTGATTTATGCTACCTGTAAGAGCTGGATGTTTGATCTTTAGAATAGAAATCGCTCACAGTTATACCTGTGCTTATACAGTCATGTCAGAGTTACGTTCAAATAATGATTCATTTCTTTCACCCCTTTTACTGTTCAAGTTCCCATGTAGTCCATCTTCCGACAAGGAAACCGGAATTATTTTGGGGAGCGCTTATAACCCCTCCTGTGACACCGTTGCTGAATTTGTCTTCTGGAAAAACAACGGCAGGAGCGTCGGTGAATCGTGCGACTTTAAGGACGTCGGAGCTTAAACATCGGATCAACATAACTCCAATTCCCATCCTCTATAAGAAAAACTTCACAAAGTTGCCCAAGTGGGACTTCGATGACGTTTATATGCAGAGCAGTGGAGCACGACGGCCGGTCCGATTTTCCTTCTATTGCTAGACAGAATGTGATAGACGAAATGGTGCTACGGATGGTTTCCTGTTGTCTTGCGCTTTATCTAACACAATAAATGACTGTGTTTAGGTCTGTTCAAAGTCTCTCCAGAACTCCAAAGATAAAGCGTTTCAGGAGGCTGCGATGTGGAAGATCCAGCTTTGGCTTCACAACGGCCACCTCAATGTGAGCGAGTGGAACCGTCTAACGCACTTCAACAACCCGTATGGGTTTATGGAATATAATTATACCGGTGAGTACTTTGGGTAAAAAATAAGTGGTTCAGTGAATGTGCAAACAATGTGGTTTGCTCAGTGTATTCATGTGATTCATCGATCTGATATTATGTATACTGTGTAATATCAGATATGCGAAATGTACGCTAAACCTAATAAATAAAAATTTCCCGCTTTATTTTTATTTCCTTTTTTTTTTTTTTTTTTTTTTCCTGGAGTTTCCTTAAAGACATCAAAAGGTCAGTCGATCTGATCCCGAAGCCTAAATACTATCAGCTTTTACCAGTGCCCAGTGGGTCAACCGATGGATGCATTCGCTGCGCTGTAGTTGGCACCGGTGGCATTCTCAACGGCTCCAAAATGGGCACCGAGATCGACTCTCACGATTACGTGTTTCGGTCAGAGAAGTACCTGCAGCTCCTGCTGTTCTTTCTGTGAAATTGTTTGCCACCTGAGAATGGCACTCCAACATACACTGAGAACGAGGACTCGTATACCGTGCTGATCTTTTAACTTCTGTTTCGAACAGAATGAACGGAGCGGTCACCAAAGGCTTCGAGGAAGATGTTGGAAATAAAACCTCGGTGTACGTGCACACGTCGTTCTCCTTAACTCAGTCCATTATAGGACTGGGAGAGTCCTTCAAACGCATTCCACATGATGAGGTATGTATTGTTTTAATTATTCATCACAATACAGTGGAGAGCAAAATGCCGTGCATGCTGTGGTTTCTGGCTGGAACATTGTACGTTGATTTGCTATTCATCTTTAGAAATAAAACAACATACGGTAAAAGCGAGGAGAGGAATAGCGTGGCGTGCGCGGTGGAAGTGTATGACATCTGTTAGCACAAGAGCAAACATTTAAATAGACATTAGAATCTTAATACATTCAATCTTCAATGAATAAGGGTATTTATTTATTTCGCTTAAATGCAAGATATTGAACAAATATTGTTTGGATTTTTCAGTGTGAACACCTTAATATGCAGCATTTATTAATTTAGTTATAATTATTTATTTACATACTTACTTATCTAATTATTTATGCTTTAATGCAAACCTCTCAACAGATATCATATTTTTTTTCATCCTAGTATATATAATTTTCCTTATTATTTTAATGCAAATTGAACAGATATTTGAAGGTTGTTGTTTTTTTTGGTGTTAACACCTTAATATGCAGTATTTATTTATTGTTTTTGTTTAAATTAACCTCTGAATCTATAAAACAAACAATTTTATTTGAATGCAAACTGTTGAACATATATCATTTTAATGTTTATATTAGTGTGTGTGTGTGTGTGTGTGTCTATATATATATATATATATATATATATATATATATATATATATATATATACATATATTTTATATTATATATATATATATATATTTCTTTTCAGTAATAATATCTGAATATACGTTTAGTTATCATTTGTCGGTTTGTTCGTTTTTTTTTTTGTCCTTTTCTCATTTAAATAAGAAATTTGTATTATTTAACAAACTATTTGTTTGCTTGTTTGTGAACACAGAAGAACATGTATGACACTTCTTCATGTAAATCAAACTCTTCAAATTTTTTGGTCTTTTATTTTGAACTAGGAGGATGCAAACCTTTCACTCAACTGTATAACAAAATGAACACAGCTTACAGTTACACAGAGCTTCACACAAGACGATCAAACTAACTGGTTTCCATTTAAACCCAAAGGGAATTATATACGTAATGATTCCGGAGGGTCTCAGAGATTTCGAGTGGCTTGAAGGCCTCCTGGGGAAAAAGAGGATGACGTACGGATCCTACAAAGGTTACAGGTAAGATGTATGTCTTGGATACAGTACTGTTTGTGTTTCATAAATCCTATTTCATAAAACATATTAAACAAACATGTTTTGTGTATATTTAATCAGCAATTACCAGTACTGAGTCGCTGAATAAATATCCTTGTGGTTTTCTGCTGCTGCTTTACCCTGAATTGAATCAGAGAAGTGTTTCTGATGAACCTTTTCTTACTCAGGCCGTTCACCTTCTACAGCGACCGGTTCCGAGAGGATAAATTTTATGTCCTTCACCCTGACTTTCTAAGATACATTCGGAACAGGTTTGATGAGATTGAATTTGTTGTCCTTCTCATAGTTTGGTACTTTAAACACTTTTAGGAAGAAAAGGGTTCTTTGGGTGGTTAAGGCTTTATAACATCCTAAATGGGTTTCACCTGGAACAATCCAAATAACCCTAAAACTGTGTGTTATTCATCGATCATAATCACATGATCACATTTCTGTCACTGTAGTAACTTTAGAGGTACCAGTCCTGTATCTGCACTTCCTCTTCCTGTACTATTCGATCGAACACAGGTACACTCAACAATCTTTTATTTTTTGTTTTTGTGTTATTTCAGATTCCTGCCATCTAAAACTCTGGAGACGTCACACTGGGCAATATACCGACCGACCAATGGAGCGTTCACGTTGTTCTTAGCTCTTCACACCTGCGATATCGTGAGCAAATATCTCAGATTATTTTCATCAAAGATCAGGCAGAAGGCTATTCTGCTTTATATCCATTTGTAGTTTGTATTATTTATGCTGAAGCAACAACAAAAGACAACTATTTACTGATTGTAAAAAAAAAAAAAAAAAACTGTATATTTACTCAGGTTTCCTCTCCAGTCCAGAGACATGCATCATAGGCTGATTGGCATGTCTGACATGTCCATTGTGTGAATGGGTGAACGAGGGTGTGTGTGTATATGAGTGTGTGTGTGTGTGTGTGTGTGTGTGTGTGTGTGTGTGTGTGTGTGTGTGTGTGTGTGTGTGTGTGTGTGTCTTTGTATGTGTGTGTGGAGTGTACTCCGCCTTGTGCCCCAAGGCCCTGGGATAGGCTCCAGGTCCACGGTGATCTTGTGTAGGACAAGTTGTACAGAACATGGAGGGAGGGTGATGATGATGATAATAATAATAATAATAATAATAATAATAATAATAGGAAGAATAAGACAAGGATGTAATTTTCAATATCCAGATTTTTACTTCAAAGTATAATTATGATTTCATTTTTTATATATGATAATATGTTTGTTACTATATGGCATCATTATTATTTCTTGTAGACTTCTTCTTTCTCTTCTTCTATATATTCTGTAATTATTATATATTGAACTATAGTTGTGCACTATAGAGATGGCCTATATTGTATATCATGAATATTGTTATTATTATTATTATTATTATTATTATTATTATTATTATTATTATTATTATTAATAGTTGTTGTTGTTGATGATATGATTATTAATAAGTTTATGAATGAATGAATAAATGAATGAATGAATGCCTTTTATAGTCACTATACACATGTACAATGAGGGAAAAAAGTATTTGATCCCCTGCTGATTTTGTACGTTTGCCCACTGACAAAGAAATGATCAGTCTATAATTTTAATGGTATATTTATTTGAACAGTGAGAGACAGAATAACAACAAAAAAATCCAGAAAAACGCACGTCAAAAATTTTATAAATTGATTTGCATTTTAATGAGGGAAATAAGTATTTGACCCCTCTGCAAAACATGACTTAGTACTTGGTTTAAAAACCCTTGTTGGCAATCACAGAGGTCAGACGTTTCTTGTAGTTGGCCACCAGGTTTGCACACATCTCAGGAGGGTTTTTGTCCCACTCCTCTTTGCAGATCTTCTCCAAATCATTAAGGTTTCGAGGCTGACGTTTGGCAATTCGAACATTCAGCTCTCTCCACAGATTTTCTATGGGATTTAGGTCTGGAGACTGCCTAGGTCACTCCAGGACCTTAATGTGCTTCTTCTTGAGCCACTCCTTTGTTGCCTTGGCCGTGTGTTTTGGGTCATTGTCATGCTGGAATATCCATCCACGACCCATTTTCAATGCCCTGGCTGAGGGAAGGAGGTTTTCACCCAAGATTTGACGGTACATGGCCCCGTCCATCGTCCCTTTGATGCGGTGAAGTTGTCCTGTCCCCTTAGCAGAAAAAAACCCCCAAAGCATAATGTTTCCACCTCCATGTTTGACGGTGGGGATGGTGTTCCAGGGGTCATAGGCAGCATTCCTTCTCCTCCAAACACGGCGAGTTGAGTTGATGCCAAAGAGCTCCATTTTGGTCTCATCTGACCTCAACACTTTCACCCAGTTGTCCTCTGAATTATTCAGATGTTCATTGGCAGACTTCAGACGGGCATGTATATGTGCTTTCTTGAGCAGCGGACCTTGCGCGCGCTGCAGGATTTCAGTCCTTCACTGCGTAGTGTGTTACCAATTGTTTTCTTGGTGACTATGGTCCCAGCTGCCTTGAGATCATTGACAAGATCCTCCCGTGTAGTTCTGGGCTGATTCCTCACTGTTCTCATGATCAATGCAACTCCACGAGGTGAGATCTTGCATGGAGCCCCAGGCCGAGGGAGATTGACAGTTCTTTTGTGCTTCTTCCATTTGCGAATAATCGCACCAACTGTTGTCCCCTTCTCACCAAGCTGCTTGGCAATGGTCTTGTAGCCCATTCCAGACTTGTGTAGGTCTACAGTCTTGTCCCTGACATCCTTGGAGAGCTCTTTGGTCTTGGCCATGGTGGAGAGTTTGGAATCTGATTGATTGATTGCTTCTGTGGACAGGTGTCTTTTATACAGGTAACAAACTGATATTAGGAGCACTCCCTTTAAGAGTGTGCTCCTAATCTCAGCTCGTTACCTGTATAAAAGACACCTGGGAGCCAGAAATCTTTCTGATTGAGAGGGGGTCAAATACTTTTTTCCCTCATTAAAATGCAAATTAATTTATAAAATTTTTGACATGCGTTTTTCTGGATTTTTTTGTTGTTATTCTGTCTCTCACTGTTCAAATACAACTACTATTAAAATTATAGACTGATCATTTCTTTGTCAGTGGGCAAACGTACAAAATCAGCAGGGGATCAAATACTTTTTTCCCTCACTGTACAATGAAATTAAGAGCCACTACTTTTTGTTCCGTGCCAACATGTGCATAAAATAAACAAGATAAATAAACAAGATAAATAAACAAGTTATTGGGCAGGGGGGGGGGGGGGTACTATGAAATGCACATTGAATATTTACTTTATAAATGATATTGTATCAGTGGCTGAATGTAAAGCTCACTTCTCTTCTTGCTGTAATTCAGGTAAATGCGTATGGATTCATCACTGCAGACCACAGCAAATACCCCAACTATTACATTCACAGAAACACAAAAACCAGAGTCATTTTTTACATCAATCATGACTATAATGTGGAGATTAAAACCTGGAAGAAGCTGCATGACGCTGGAATCATCAACCTTTACCAAAGACAGGAAAAACCAAACCCGACTGTGACTTAATGAACACTTTTATTTCTGTATTACTGTATATACATGCACTTAGGTAAATACAGCTAGGGCAGAGACGTCCAGTGTATTTAAAATATATATGTAATATATATATATATATATATATATATATATATATATATATATATATATATATATATATATATATATATATATATTTTATATCATTTGTTGTTTTTATTTGATAATATAATATAACATGGCTTTGTTACTTACAGAATTAGTGGGTCGTTCAAGTTTTGTTCCACAATGTGGAAAAGTTGTGCTTGAGCTGTTTTTTCCTCTCTTTGATTTCAACCTAATTAAAATATGTTTCCTGGGGAAAAAAAAAAAAAAAAGATCATCACATATCCAAAACAGTCTGGGCATTTTTAGTTACTGTCTGATCTTTTCTTGTTCTAAATATATACAAGTATTGCATAGTAAAAATGACCGTATAAATATAACTATTGAAATAAACTCTGTTTCTACTTTGAAAACAATATGAATATTTCTGCATTTTCCGCAAATTAGTCTATAACCCAGTAATTATGGCTTTCTGCCAGCAGGTGGCGCTTTCAGACTATAGCATCTGCAGAGTTTTTTTTTTTTTTTTTTTTTTTTAAAGTTATGGCTGATCTGTGCATAGGTATATACAATCATGTGAAAAAATAAGTACACCCCATGGAAAGTGTTGGCTCACTCCCCCCAATTTGGACAAGCAAACATTTGATCCTTTTTGAAACAGTGCCTATTAATAAAGTTGATACACTCTCTCAAATGACACATAAAATTGACATTTTGTAGTTATTTTCACAATTTAAATGAACAAAAAACAGATTACATTTATCACACCTTCAAATACATAAAATTAGAATCAGGTGTTCCAGATTGGGTGCCAGTGATTAGAACCTGCTTAAGGAGTGCAGGTGGAACCTGTCTTATTTATACCCCTCTCATATCTAGTGTCTGGTGTTCCCTGAGGTGCGTGGTGTCATCAAGCCAGGATCTAAAGAGTTCTGTAAGGCCTTAGAAAAAAAGTTGTGGATACCTATGACTCTGGCAAGGGATTTAAAAAGATCTCCAAATTATTTTTTAATACATCATTCCACTGTAAGGAAAATATTTCACAAATCATGCAGGCTTCAAACGTCTGCAAATTTGTCCAGGACTGGCCATCCAAGCAAATTCAGCAGAAGAGCAGACTGTTTGATGCAACAGTTTGACAACTGTTGGTGTCAGAGTGCATGCATCTACAATCAGAAAGAGATTGCACAGATTTGACCTGCACGGGTGGCGAGCCAGGAAAAAGCCTTTGCAAGACTACAGTTTGCCAATGAGCATATAGTTAAAGACCAGGCCTTCTGGAACAATGTGCTCTGGACAGACGAATCAAAGATAGAGTTGTTTGGCCACAGTAACAGCAGACATGTTTGCCACAGACCGAAAACAGCCTTTCAAGAGAAGCACCTCACACCAACTGTGAAGCACGGTGGTGGAAATGTTATGGTTTGTGGTTTCTTCACTGTCTCAGGGACTGGACAGCTTGCATTCATTTATTCACCTATAAATTCTGCATTATATGAGAGAGTGCTTGAAGATAATGTGAGGCCATCTGTCCAAAAGTTGAGGTTGAACCAAAAGTTAACCTTTCAACAGGATAATGATCCTAAGCACACTAACAAATCCACCATGGAATGGTGAAATTCCGTTTGCTAAATTTATCCAACTGGTGTCTTCAGTCAGCGTCCAAACTCTTAAGTGTTATTAAAAGAAAATCTAATGTTACACAGCGGTAAACAGTCGACTGTCCCAACTTTTTTAGTGTGTGCTGTAGTCATCAAATTTGAAATGAGTGTATATTTTCAACATTTAATTAAATTCACAAATTAAAACATCAAATAATGTCTTAATCATGTGTTTTCAATATAGTACAGGGTCAAGTGAACTATCAAATGACTCTTTTGTTGTTTTGCCTTTTCCATACTGTCCCAACTTTTTCAGAATTGGGGTTGTACTTCATAGGGGTGTACACCTATATTTAACA
Organism: Ictalurus punctatus; assembly: GCF_001660625.3. Classification (NCBI taxonomy): domain Eukaryota; kingdom Metazoa; phylum Chordata; class Actinopteri; order Siluriformes; family Ictaluridae; genus Ictalurus; species Ictalurus punctatus. The sequence goes on from NC_030428.2 coordinate 25,621,036, forward strand.
TATATATAACCCTGAAGAAGAGTGGAGAGAAGCTCAGTTGAATAGGTGTTTATGAATAAATGTGATTCTGAAAGCAGAAAGGTTTAGTGTAGTAAAATTAGGTTGGATGATGAGGATAGTTTAAGTCCCGTTAACCTACATGTTATAATCCTGAGACACAGAAAACTGCAGCATCTCCACTGTGCTGTTTCAACACGTGTACTTTGCACATCGTGCTGTTTTGAAAAGAGTGAATATTGCATGTTGCCAGAACTTCATCTTAAGTGGTTGAAGAAGCACCAGGCTTTACAAAACAAGGACATCTGTAGTACCAAAACCCTTTTGTTCAGAAGTTCTACTGTACAGAGATTTATATGTGAGAGGAACAGATGTGTAAAATGAAATTTAGCTTTAGCTTACGTGTTAGCCATATGAGCAATGAGCAAAGAAAGGTGCTGCAAACAAATCCCTTTGTGAATATGAAACGCCTCTAAATGACAGACTTAAACTCCTCGTAATGAATTTTTTTGCGCAGGTAAGAGTGTAAACAATGTCATTTCCACACCGCCTATTAGCGATATTGGTCTCACAATGGACCTTCTGTTAAAATCGCCCGTACACTGTCCGTTTCTCATGTCTCTACATGTTTCTTGAACGTGTTCGTTTCAGAGTTCAGCGGGAGCAGCTCGCTGCAATCTTCAAGCTGCTTCGAGAAAACCAGGACACATTCGGGGAGGTGACGGAGAAAGACATGGAGGAACAGCTTAAGCTTTACTCTGTCTAAAAGAACTGCACCAAGCACTGGTCTGCCATCACCGAAATGGAAAGTTGACACTATTACTCACGGTTGCTGCTGTTCAGAAGTGGGGTTGAGGGGTGGAGTTTCCCGCATGAACGGCATGAAAATAATTCTGTCTGTAACGATGTGAGGAAAAACTGGGTAATTAATGAAGCTCAATGTGTCTTAGACTTACACTGGACACATATTAACAACCTTGTTAATTAGGTATAGATGTAGTAATTATCTATGTATATATCTTCGTATATATATATAATAATATATATATATATATATATATATATATATATATATATATATATATATATATATATATATATATATATATACACACATACAGTGGGGTAAATAAGTATTTGATGCATCAACATTTTTTTGTAAATTATATTTCCAGTGAGGTTATTCACATGAAATTTTCACCAGACATCAGTATTAACTCAAGAAATCCGGAAATATAAAGAATTCGCAACATTAAAGTCCATAAATAAAGTTATGTGTAATAAAGTGGAATGACACGGGGAAAAAAGTATTGAACACACTAAGAATATGCAGTTCTCCACAGCAAGGTAAGGCAAGGAACTGTTGGCTCGAATTTAGCCTATTACCCAAAAACATTTAAAATTCAACTTAGAAGCCAATACTCACATCTACCTCTGAGACCAGTTGGAGATAGAAAAAATACACCAGCCGTGAGTGAGAAGAAGCAAGGGTCCAGCTTTATTGTTTCATTCCACCACACGAGATCCACACCGATGAGAATTCTCAGAAGTGATCCCAATATCCTGAGCTTAAGCTCCAGTATTTATGCTGTATTTACACACTAGATAACCCATAGGTTTCCAGAAAAGGCCTATTTCACTTACCCATAGAACTGAAACCAGGGGTTTTAATTTACACATAAAATCAGAACCCAGGCATTTCCAACAACCCAGGAAACAAAAACCCAGAGTTTCTAGTTACCTAGGTTGTCAAAAACCAGGATTCTCATTTACCCAGGTTGTCAAAAACAAGGATTTTCATCCACCTAGGTTGGATTCCCAAAACCAGGATTCCCAATTCCCTAGGTAAAAAAAATGACGTAAGCAAGACGACTAAACAACCGGGAGGGACCTTGGTCTTATCGTTATCTCGAGGGGGGGGCAGCCACCCTTATAACTGGCTTTCTTCATGGTTCTCTAAAAATTAAGGCTTTCCTTGCGAGACGAGAATCTTCACCATCTGAATCATGAGTAAGTTATATTTTCCTTTTTTTCCTGTATTTCTCGTTTATAATTAATTTTCATATTTGCACTATATTTCTTAGTTTATATATATTTATACTACTTGAAAAGCGGTTTACTGTACTTCCAACTTCTTAATATCATTACAGTTCTACTGTCCTGCATATCCTACTATTCTGTTTTTTATAGAGTTTCTCTATTACTGTAAGATATTATTAAAGTTATTCATGTGTGTGTATGAGGAAGAGAGAGTGTGTGTTTATGTATGTTGTGTCTACTTGCCCGCCCTTGACTGCACGAGTGTGTGTGTGTGTGTTTTTAGCACTCCTCAGCTCGTACACTTCTTTTTGACTTTTTTTTGACTATTACTGCTCTTAAATTGCTCGTAATTCCAATCTGTCAATGTCCGCCTAATCCCGCTTCTATGTGTCTAGGTGCCCGTTTTTCCTTCTTCTCCCTTATGTTTATTTTATGACATTTTTTATCCACAACATTTCCCCCTCTGAGGCTGTGAAGCCTCATACACTACCTTAATTAAGCGGGTATCTGTGGAGGAACTGGTTCTGCCGCACCCCATGGCCGTCCCCCGCTAGCTGTCGGAGGATTACTCTAACAAGGCCATAATCCCTGCGCCCGTCGTCCCCGTAATCCAATGGGTCCCTTACATTAACCACTTCTACGCAACACTGATCCGAACAGGAGCTGAGGAGATTTTGTAGACCTGGTGGGAGACGTGCTAGTGTTGTGCGCCCCGGGGTCTCATAGTAGATTGGCAGCTGGAGAATGGGCCTTAGGACCCCCCTACATCCACTTTGCGCCGGACATGTGTAGATGTACCTAGCCATAACTCTTAACCCTTAACTTACTTCTCCTTTTAACTATGTATATATATATCTCATTTCGAATTTAACTACCTTGATTATACGTTTGTTTGCCTACATCGATTATAAGATTAACTGAGTTCCCCTAATCATTTATTACTACTACTACTGCCGTACGTATGAGTACACTACAGTAACTAACTACTCTACTTGATCTACACGTCCCTATCTTTCTCAACTAGGCCTGTCAGCACACAGTTTTGTATTTGTCGGGACCTGCAGATTCTTGCTTCCCCTCAAAAACCAAACCCCAGTCTTTCGCAGTCAGGGGTGGGCGAAAAAACCTCTTACGAGGAAAAATTCCCACCCTGCCAGCACCATGTGCTCAGCAGCACCATTATACTTTTCTGTGCCTGATTGCGTCACACTTTTTTGCCCATCACATTACATGTCATGTCACATATCACAGCATTTTATAACACTCGGCATAACAGTCTCTATCGGCAGTATCCCTCTGTATTCCAGTTGTCTTCGGCTCAAGCACTTTACGTACTGTAGAGAACCACCCTTTGGGGAGAGGTTAGGCTAGCACTTACACCCAGGGTATGGATCATCACATCTTCTTCTCACCCCTCAGGGTTCAGTAGATCTGCAACACAAATGAACATATAGAAAACACCAATAGGTCCCGTTTGTCTCGGATAGGCCCATTACCTTGCCACTACCTTGTACAAACGGGTCCTTGCGCCCCCTTTCCCATCAGTCCTGGCTCATGTCCCGTCTCATGTTCTCGTAGACGCTGGTGTTGCTGCTGTCACTGCTCATTGACCCCTGTCTGTCGCTGCTGTCGCTGCTCATTGTCTCCCGTCGCATGGTCTCAATCACCACCCCCCGTTGAGGCGGTAACGCCTCACCCTTAACAACATACTGGCCAGAAAAGGAGGCTGAGGACATCACCATCCGCCGTGCGCAGGGGATCACACAGCAGGCCACCAGAGCCACAAGGAGAAGGAGGACGAACAGGGACGCTCCCAAGCGGGTCAGGGTAGCAGTCCAATCTCCAGAAAGAAACCAGGAGAGCCACGGCGGGAGGCGGAGACTAGACCCAAAGCCGGAGTTAGCCGCTTGCTCCGTCTGGAGGGCTTGTAGTTGGCCCAGGACCTTGGAGAGGGCTCCCTCAGAACCAGTGTGCAAAGGGATTGCAGCACAGCACTCGGGACCAATCATTGTACAGACACCTTCCTCCGGGGCCCGCATCTGGTCCAGGACAAAACGGTTCTGAGCAGCCATGAGGGAAGTGGCATGGAGCTGATCACGGACCAGTCCGAGAGCACTCAGCGAGTAGTTAATGAAGCGTTGCTCGTTGTACCACATGTAATTAATCCATGCCACGTTGCGGTTGATCTGCACGGCCGGGAGCAAAATAGACGCTACACCACTGCCAACGGCCTCCATGGCTCTGTAGCGAGCAGGAACGCCAACGGGGGTACCCCCAAAGTCAAGATGGACGGTCTCATCAGCAGCCCAGTCAGAATAGTTCGCTGCATCAGCGTCACGGACATACTGAGTCCATTGGGCCACGTCGCGGCGTGAACGGGACCGGCCGGATGACGGTCGGTCAGCCACCAACAAAACACGGGTCTTACCATCCAACCTAACCAGGGCGCAGCATCCCTGCCACTCCGCAGGCAAGGTCTGGCGTACACGTTGACCCCCGCAAAAACAGAACACATCCGCAAGGGGAACAGTACCACCACTAAGATCAGGTAGGGGAATTACCACGTTGGGGGTGCATGGGGGTGAATCACAAACAGAGGGGGTTTCAATTTGCAAATCATTAGCGAACAGGGAGACATTACATCGGGCAGACATATTTCCCACAGGATATACGCCAACAGAGGAGCAGAGGCAGATGGGAAAGAACGAGGGCAGAGACGGTTGGACGCGGACAAAAGTCGACACTTGGGTGGTTACAGGGTGAAACAAGCATGAGGAGCTTGCATTGTGCATCCACGATGGGCCAAAATCAGCCGAAAGGGCCCCAAGGAGGCACAGAGTAGGACACAAAAAATCAACAGAATAGGGGTTGGTGAGACATTCTGTGAGGTTCCCCATAGGCAGCATAAAATGGGGGGTGAGGCTACGATCATGACATACGAGACACGAGCGATCCGTCACAGATCGAGCAGTGTGGACCATCCATGCCATATACATGTTACTCTGCTCCTCCGTGAGCGAGGTGTTAGCGGTAGAGATTGAATAATATTGTAATTTCATTAATTTATGTGCGATCGGAGTTGACATCGGGGCAATGAGGAGGGGGTGGAGAGCCCGGGATGCGAAGGGTGACCCTGTACTATCATGGTAAGAACATGCCGTAGCCGAGCAAAGGAACGGTAGCCACAGGGGGCCAATCGTGGGCAGCTCGAAGGAGCACCTACTCGTCCGTGCCCTACCAGTAATTCTAAGATGTCCTACGCGAATCTCCACAGACCGAGCTGGGGAGAAAGTGAATGAGGCCAAATAGGGACTTCTCCCAATCAGGGACTCTTCATGGGCGAGTCTAAGGAGAGCTAACGCGCACATCGAGCTACGGGAACCTATAGTGGAGCCAGGGGCCGTCCAGGATCGAACACGCCTAATACGAGGATAGAGGGTTGTGCGGGAAGTAGCAGTCGCTAGTGGGCGTAATGTATGATAGGAATCCAGGGCATTTCTTTTAAACATTGGGTCGTAGAAAAAGAAAAAGAGTGCTATTAGCCCTGCTGTAAAAATCAGTTTACCCACATACGTGCTACTATTCTGTGGAGCTTGTTCCACCGGTCCCCTCCGGAACCGGGGGTAGGGGAGTGCGCAAGGATTCATGCGGAGACTGACGTTCAGGAGTAAGCTCGGGTAAGTTCAACTGTGCTGCTAGAGACTGTAGCGTATCTGAGTTGATTAGGCTCAGAGGCAAAGCGGTGTCGTCAAGGTCCTGACAGAGAGTGGCAAATGTAGACAGAAAATCCTCCGTTGCTGGGGTTACAACTTCCTGTGGGCAGATAACTACACCCGTCACTTCTACTTGGGGCGTGAGAACGGTGAGGCTACTGGCATCAGACTGAGACAGTCTATCGAGTTTTTCCACAGCTCGCCGCTTATTCTGGGCTCGAGTGCCGTAGGCAGGGCTCAGGGATGCACCCGAATCACTGTCACTATCAGTGAACACCACTGCCCCAGTGGGCTTCCTTGTACTGTCTAGTCTTGAGGTCGATGGTTGTTCGTCGGTAGTGTCTTGCAGTAGCGGTCCCTTACCTGGTTCGGCGCTGCTGCAGTGGTTCAAGTGATACCAGTAATTCCTCCCCTCTACTTTCACAGCCATGGGGGTTGCAGCGACCACGGTGAATGGTCCTTCCCGACGTCCCGCAAGGGGGCTCTTTCTCTTGAAAACACGAATGTATACCTGGTCCCCCGGTGCCACTAGGCGCACGTCCTCCCGTACCTCGCTCTCTCCATGGACTGCCTCACGAACCTGTGAATACAAATGTCTATGGATTTTGGTGAGGGTTCGCACATAATCCTGCATTTCGTCCTCCAATTGTGCCAAAGACGGCCCTGTGTATGGACCTCGGGTGAATGCCATAGGCATTGGGCGCCCAGTAAGCATTTCATGAGGAGTCAAGTGCGTCATACGATTGGTCTGAGAACGCATCTTCATCAAGGCCAGTGGTAAGGCCTGTACCCAGTTCAGGCGAGAGCTCTCGCATATTTTTGCCAGTTTATTAACTAGGGTACCATTCACTCGTTCTACCATGCCCTGGGATTGAGGATGATACACACATCCTAGCTTATGATCTATCCCCAAGGCAGATGCCACATTGTCAATGACGTTATTCACAAAGTGGGTACCGTTGTCCGAACTCAGAAAATCTGGAATACCGAACCGGGGAATGACTTCGCGACATAAAAATTTAGCCGCGGTCCTTGCATCTTCCTTGGAAGTTGCAGCTGCCTCCACCCACCTGCTGAAGCGGTCTACTACTACTAGAATGTAGCGCTTCCCTTCTTTCCGGTTGTCTGCTCCCATGTCTACATAATCCATCATTATATGCCGGAATGGCCCTGTCGGCGGGGGAATATGTCCTAAAGGAGCAGTGAAGTTCTTTCGCACATTGTTCTTGATACACACTTCACATCTATTCAACGCATAGTCCACCATACTGGCCAGAAATGGGGACCACCATTCCTGACGGATTTTTCGGATAGTTTCGGTTCTATGGGCATGATCCAAGCCATGGGCTTCTTTGATCAAGAGCGGGAGGTAACTGGCTGGGGCTATACACAATCCTTCTATGCTGCGCCACAATCCAGTACCCGCCTCTTTTCTCGCCCCCCGTTTTATCCACGCCGATACTTCAGCCACACCTGCGGTGTTCTGCAGCTCCACCAAGTGGGCCACATTGTCTACCTGCGGATGCCGCATCGGACTTTCCCCAGGCTGAGTTAGGGCCATCATCTGCCCCGGCCCTTCTACTACTGCCAACCCAGCCTTATTGCCCGTATCAGTACGATAACAGGAACCGTCCACAAAATACGTATGCTTAGCATTATCAATAGGGCAGTTCTCCAAATCTGAACGCGCTTTCAAAAATATCTCTGATACCGCTACGCACTCATGGGGTACACCATCTATCGGGATTACCAGTTTATCGGCCGGATTCACCGTGGTGCACCGTTCTATGGTGAGCTCCGGGGCTGACAGAATGGAGTCATATCCTGTTCGACGGGAGTTCGTTATCACAAAGGTCTGACTCGTCAGGAGCGCATGCAGTGCATGGGTCGTATATAATGTAACTGGGTGCCCCATGGTGATTGAGGACGCTTTCTGATATGCAAATGCGGCCGCTGCCAAAGACCGATAACAGGGGGGCATCCCTTTTTCCACGTTATCAAGAGCCGTGCTGTAATAGGAGATGGCCTGTTTTCCCATCCCTTGTTGCTGCTGAGTTAGGATGGCCGATGCGTACCCCTTTCTTTCGGATACATAGAGGTGAAAAGGTTTGCTATAATCTGGGTTAGCCAATGCAGGAGCGGTCATTAAGGCCATTTTAATATCTGCGAGTGCAGCTAGAGCTTCAGGAGTCCAGACGAGGGGGGCATTTGGCTGTGATTGGTCTGCTGCCTTAATCATATCCCGTAATGGTTGGACCCTTAGCGCGAACTCACATATCCATGGACGACTGAACCCCGCCATTCCTAGAAATGCCAACATCTGTCGCACGGTGGTTGGCTGTGGGGCCTTGCGTATGGCCTCTACATGCTTTGGCGCTATAGTACGGCTTTCTCCCTCTAACACACGACCTAGGTATTCCACCTTTTGTCTACAAAATTGCAACTTTTCTTTACTTACTTTGTGGCCATTTTCGGCCAACATTCTTAGAACCTTTAGAGAGTCGTGCTGGCATTGCTCTTTAGACGCACTACAAATCAAAAGGTCGTCGACATATTGCAAGATGGTGCTACGGCACTCCAGGGCTGAGAGGTCTTGAGCCAGTACCTGATTAAATATGGATGGGCTTTCACAGTATCCCTGCGGAAGTCTAGTGTATGTGTACTGCTGCCCTTTGTATGTGAAAGCAAACAAATGCTGTGAGTCTGGGTGCAGTGGCACGCTAAAAAATGCTGAGCATAAATCTATGACAGTATACCATTTGGTCCCTTCTGGAATGTTCGACAATAGGGTGTGTGGGTCTGGCACTACTGGTGTTTCCGGTATCACAATTTGGTTAATAGCACGCAAATCATGTACTAGCCTCCACTTCTCTGAGTCAGGTTTTCTAACTGGAAAAATGGGGGTATTGCACTGACTTCGCGTGGAGATTAGAACTCCGGCCTCTACCAATCCGTGTATTGTGGGCCGTATGCCTTCTCTAGCTTGCACTGACAACGGATACTGTTTCTGGTAGGGCAACCTTGCATTCTCTTTTACCTTAATCTGAGCTAGGTTGGCGGATTTAACCAACCCTACGTCGGTCGGATGTTTTGTCCATAGCTGTTCTGGAATAGTTTTCAGTATTTCCTCATTGTCCTGATCTTTTGCTGCCTTAACTGCCATTTGTAAACCACTCCGGTCCGTGTTCGTGCATATGCAGACACTAGTGGCCACGGCGGTATCAACTGCTGTTACTGAGATTCGCACAAACTTTCCATCAGGCGACTTGTGCAAGGATGGATTGGTAGTTGGCTTCCACTCTTGTACTTCTTTTGCCTGCCCTATCATTGGCTCTACCTCTTCCCGTTCCAGGCCTTTGGTGACCATGAGTGTGACATGGGGCGCTGTCCCTTCCAGCTGATACCAGTTAGCGATTCTATCTGGGAGCTTTATAATAGCCGCCACTCCCTGTGGGCCGCTTATTATTTCCATGGTTTTAATGTCCATTACTTGTCCCTGTTCCATGTCCTCCCAAAGCTGAGCATATTCCTGGTCTCGTCCACCGTCATCATTTTTAATAGTGCAATATAAAGGGGCCTCCACTTCGGTGCAATCGGGCCGCATGTACTGTAACCATGGTTTCCATTCTGCGTATCTGTGCCAGAGTTCCGAGTTAGCTGGATCGGACATCTCTAGCCAGTATACCATCCTCACATTACGGGCGGTGCTAGGTGGCTCGTGCAACAGTAGGAATTGTGTGGATATTGATTTGGGGAACGTCACCCAAATCCCAGTCGCTTCGCACTGTATCTGAGCTCCCAACTTACACAGAGCATCACGTCCCAGTAGGTTAACAGGCGCTCCTGGCGAATATAACAGGGGTGCTTGTATTGTCACACCATCCAGAGATAGTTCTTGAGGCTCGGTGAATCGTAAGGTCTGTATTTTTCCTGAGAAGCCCATAGTTTGAATAGCCTTACAGGTGAGGGGGAGCTGTGAACCTTCTTTCCCTATTCTTGAATATGTAGCTCCAGTGTCGATCATAAAAGGCGCTTGCAAGGTGTTTCCGATCGTCACTGTAACAGTTGGCTCTTGTTCTGGATGCAGTGTGGTGACGGACTGCATGAGCTCCCCCCCGGGCTTCTCTCGGCCTCCTCAACTCTGGCTGGGTCCCGGCTCTCCATAGGGGCCATACATGGGGCCACCTTGGGGTACTGGGGGTAGCGGTTGACACCGAGGTGGCATTCCATAGCTCTCCGGTGCTCTCGGTCCAAGCACCTGACCTCTTCTTTCAGCCCTATCCACGCGGTCTCCCCAAGTTGGTCGTGGGACACGTGGACAATTTCTCCTGAAGTGGCTAGGATCACCGCATCCCCAACACCCTTCAGTTGCCATATCTGGCCTTGGCAAAACTCGACCCCGTCCGTATCCTCGTCCCCTCCCCCAGGCAGGTGGCATTCCCGGGTGCATGGGGGCCCTCATATGATATATGTAATCCATCTGGTCGGGGTGCAGCATAGTAGTTATGTGTGGGACTTGCTGTTGTGGGTGGGCCTGGTATCCATTGGCCAACAGCATAGGGTCAGCCTGTGCTGGGGCTGACGCTTGTGGATGGGGCACCATCACTGCCGCTTGTTTAATGTGCTCCCTCCTCCGTTCCTTCTCTTCCTGTTTAGTCCTGGTCAGTTCGCCGAGCTGTGCTTTATAGAGTTGGCTCATTAGGGTTTCAGTGGCATCTTTAGCTTCTTTTTTCAGCTTCCTGTGTTGCTCCACGTGATGGGTCACATGTGCCAGAAATGAAGCCCATTCCATTGCGATGAGCCCCACCACTTCCTCTAACTTCTTCTGTACCTCCCCAGGGAGAGCCTTCTTCAATAGCAGTTTGAACAGTCCCACACTTGCCACTGAATCGTCCCATTTGGCACCCGTTTCATCCCTCCATTTATCTTGAAACTTTTGTATGAAGGTTATCACGTTTTCTTCGTCTTTCAGTTTTATATTTTCAAGCTTCCCAGGGTCCATCTTAGCCGGATACATACTCCTCACAGCATCCCATATTTCTTGTCGGTATAGGCCAAACGGGATGGCATCAGCCTTGGGGTCGTCTATCAAATCCCTGTGTTCTGCCCCATCGAAAATTTCTTCAGTCCGTCCCTTGCCCACTGTTTGGCAGAGAATGGCTTTGATATCGCCTATCGCCAGGTGCTGTCCTGATGTTTTTTCCTCAAACTGTGTAATCCATTTCTGCCCCCCTTCACACATGTTGGGTAATCGTTGGATCAGGCCCGTTAGGTCCATGAAACTCCAGGGTGCATAATGTAGGGCTTTTCCTTTAACCATGAGGGGCATCATCTGAGTAAGGCTGGGCTCCGACTGGGAGCGGGCATGCGCCAAGCATGCTGTGACACCAGGTTCGAATCTCACTGGGGGCCTCAGGCTTTCCCTGTTCCGTAGTGTTCTAGCTCCTCTAAGCTTCAAATCGTCCAAGTCCTCCTCCTCATTGACGTCTTGTTCAACTTTTCCTTCGTTGTCTGTTTCAGTCCCCTCGCTCTCAGTCCCCACTTGGTCGTCCAGTTCCATGTCTGAACTTACTTGCTTCTTCTTCTGCTGGTGATATATTAGGACTTTTGAGGCCTTACTCAGGCTTTTCACATGTTTTCCTGCTGACTGGTTCAGTGCTCTTCTCGACCTTTGTGATTTTGACTCTCCCAAACGCGGCTTGTGCGCATACTTATTCTTCACAGCAGTCGCCATTTGGAACGCTTGACCTGCGAGATTTTTCAATTCATCCATTTTACCCACGCCGTATGATATCCCGTCCTCTAGCCGTCGAATCCTGCCCTCCAATTCCTTATCCTCCTCGACAGCATATGGGGAGAGCACCACATCCCCCTCTATACGGACCATCCGCCCCACATTGTCTCTCGGCTCACTTTTTCCTCCTCCTTTGGTATGTGGAGCCCCTCGTGCTCCGTTTCCACCCTCGTGCCCTCTCTCGCTCCGACAACTTTCTTGATTGCCCCTGGTCCCATGCCCCTCCTGCTCCTGTATTTCCTCCAGTTCCTTGTCTTTTTGCTTGTGCACCATCGGCCGTGACCCTGGCCTCGGGGTGCTAGTGCTGGGGGGAATCTCCCTGTGCTCCGGCCACCCCGGAGTGCGGGTCCAGTTTTTCATATACTCCTGTAGTTCCCTGTCCCTCTCCTTGTTGCCTACCTGTGGGAGGTCCAGCCGTGGGCTTTCGCTCTCGACCGGGGTTCTATCCTCGTATCCGGCAGCTCCTTCTTCCATTTTGATACGTTCTCCATCCTCCCGCATGCGATGCCTCATTCTTTGGTATCCGGTGAATGTTCCCTTTATGTCCACCTTAGTTTCCTTCCATTCATCTTCTCTGTCTTCCAGGTCTTGCATCATGTAGAGCCCGGCGGGTGGGGCACTTCCGACAGGTCTCACTGGAGGGCGGTACTGAGGATTATATGAGGGCGGGGCCTCGGCCAATTCCTCCTGAATGGCTTCTTTTATCTTTTTTCCTAGGCTTGCTTCCCTTTCTTCTTTCTTCCGTATCACCGCCTCTGCTCGTTCTCTCTGCCGCCTATCCTTCTCCTTCTCTTCTTTCCCTGCCTCCACAAACCAGTCCACTATCTTCTCTGTCTTCACACATTTCTCCCTCACTCTCAAGCCTTTTTTTCTGTTCATTCCATACAACTAATCTCTCTTTCATTATCTGGCATAGCTGTTCGTCAAAAGTACCTTCCTCGGGCCATTTCCACTCACCACTTGTCTTCTCACTCCATTTTTTACAATAATGTCTAATGTCCTTCTCATCTGTACAGTGTTTGCTTATCACCCTCTCTATCGGGCTCATCTTTTTCTTACATTCAGCCATAACTCTGGTCGTGTCTCACACCTCTCAGCCCTTAGAGTCGGTCGCACACACCCCCTAAATCCACTAAGTTATGCCTCACAGCCAAATGTTTTCCTCCTACCTTGTCCGTTGTTCCCGCCTGCTTAGCCTATCTCGTACCGATTTATGCCCGCTTTTCCCTTCCGTCCGTACTTGGCCCAGCCAGCCTCCCTAGGGACTCACATACACTCAGAGTACATACATTCAATTTACTTATGATGATTAATTAATTAAGTTAAATGATTCAATTACTCTTATAAGTTTTAAGTTTAACTTTAGGTAATTCACACAGCCTCACACAACAGACAATTCTTACATGTTTACAATATTCTTAGACATAATATTTACCTATTCAACATTACCCAATTTTGGGTAATTAAACAAAAATTAAATTGTATTATTATTTGTCATTTAACTGAACAACACCTTCATAATTTATGGAATATAAATGAAAAGGTCCCAATGGACTGACTCCCTGATTTCTCAACAATTTTGTTATATATTACTGGTCTGGAAGTTCTTATTCACCCAATGGGCAGTCTGACAGATGCCTAAAATATTAAAAAAAAAGAAAAAAATAAATGTTTTTTTTTTTTTTTTTTTTGTTTACAATTCTTGCATGCTCCTCCAGTTTTTAAAACAGCAGTTATTGATACCAATAAAGTTATAATACACACAGTCACACCCGACTCACAGAAAGTCCATATCAGATTCAAAACATTAAAACAAATTTAAAAACAAAAATCTCACACTGTTCTATATTAGTCAGCTCAATCTGAAGTGCGCACACACACACATTTTTCTTCTTTTCCTTTTTTCCTTTCCACACAGAAGACAGGCCTGCTTGTGCAGATAAGAACAGATAGAAACACACACATACACCCCTTTCTATCAACAACATCGGCACACTCATATACACATTGTGTCACACACTCTCTTACACATATTTAGTTATTACATACACACCATTGTGGTCTCAGAATATAAAACGCCTTCACACCAGCTCCGTATGTATGAAGCTTACAGTCACATAAATTAAATACAACTTTTTCAAAAAAAATAATTATTATTATTCTCCCTTTTTTCTTTTTTTCCCTTTTTTCTTTTTCCCTAAATCTTATCAAGCGTCTAATGTATGGAGCTCTTGTTCAGAGCACTAATAAATACTTTTTCCCTGTCTCCAAAACTTACACGCTCTCACACCACACTCATATTCTAAGCACATATATTTTAAGCACACACATTTGTTAGTACATATTCCATTCATACACCGGGCATGCTGTATTGCACGACCCGGACCTGGGCCCAGGATTTATTCCCCTCCCTATCCAGCCCTGGAATCTAATCTATCTATCTTTTATCTAATCCTTTTCCAGCGGTATTAGGGGTCCCCACCAATGCAGCCGCCACTAGACTGCTAGTCTAGTCTAGTAGCCGGTATCTGGGGTCTGAGGCCTCATTTTCCACCTGCTTTCTATCCAGCCCTGGAGTACTTCTCTATTTCTCTACTCTTTTTTCTACCTTTTTTCCCTTCCTCCAGCGGTATTGCAGGACTTTCACTCACACAACACATATACCATTTCTTTATTACAATTATAAAAAGTACATTCTACAATCTACACTTCTCTTACCTCTTCTCACTCACTCCAGGTTCTTTTGGAGACCCACTTAGTCTTTCTTCCCACCCCGGGGCTTCTCAATCGTAACAACAGACCACTAAAACAGAGCTTTGACATAACAGGCGTCTGCAATGCCTTTTCCTATACGGCCTGTCTGTTGCTTAGAGAGCGAAGTCCCACGGAAGAGATTCCAGACATATAGATCTTAGCCCAGTCCCATCTGGGGTGCCAAATGTTGGCTCGAATTTAGCCTATTACCCAAAAACATTTAAAATTCAACTTAGAAGCCAATACTCACATCTACCTCTGAGACCAGTTGGAGATAGAAAAAATACACCAGCCGTGAGTGAGAAGAAGCAAGGGTCCAGCTTTATTGTATCATTCCACCACACGAGATCCACACCGATGAGAATTCTCAGAAGTGATCCCAATATCCTGAGCTTAAGCTCCAGTATTTATGCTGTATTTACACACTAGATAACCCATAGGTTTCCAGAAAAGGCCTATTTCACTTACCCATAGAACTGAAACCAGGGGTTTTAATTTACACATAAAATCAGAACCCAGGCATTTCCAACAACCCAGGAAACAAAAACCCAGAGTTTCTAGTTACCTAGGTTGTCAAAAACCAGGATTCTCATTTACCCAGGTTGTCAAAAACAAGGATTTTCATCCACCTAGGTTGTCAAAAACCAGGAATCCCAATTCCCTAGGTAAAAAAAATGACGTAAGCAAGACGACTAAACAACCGGGAGGGACCTTGGTCTTATCGTTATCTCGAGGGGGGGGGCAGCCACCCTTATAACTGGCTTTCTTCATGGTTCTCTAAAAATTAAGGCTTTCCTTGCGAGACGAGAATCTTCACCATCTGAATCATGAGTAAGTTATATTTTCCTTTTTTTCCTGTATTTCTCGTTTATAATTTATTTTCATATTTGCACTATATTTCTTAGTTTATATATATTTATACTACTTGAAAAGCGGTTTACTGTACTTCCAACTTCTTAATATCATTACAGTTCTACTGTCCTGCATATCCTACTATTCTGTTTTTTATAGAGTTTCTCTATTACTATAAGATATTATTAAAGTTATTCATGTGTGTGTATGAGGAAGAGAGAGTGTGTGTTTATGTATGTTGTGTCTACTTGCCCGCCCTTGACTGCACGAGTGTGTGTGTGTGTGTTTTTAGCACTCCTCAGCTCGTACACTTCTTTTTGACTTTTTTTTGACTATTACTGCTCTTAAATTGCTCGTAATTCCAATCTGTCAATGTCCGCCTAATCCCGCTTCTATGTGTCTAGGTGCCCGTTTTTCCTTCTTCTCCCTTATGTTTATTTTATGACATTTTTTATCCACAACAGAACCAGCTGAAATCAGTAAGTAAAAAGTAAATAACACAGTAAGTAAAAAGGTTTTTCGTTACCAAGGTGTCACAAGAAATATCTCATGATGGGTAAAAGCAAAGAGCTCTCCCAAGACCTTCACAACATTATTGTTGCAAAACATATTGATGGAATCGAATACAGATGTATTTCAAAACTTCTGAATCCTCCAGTAAGCACCATTGGGGCCATTATCCGCAAGTGGAAGCAACATCACTCCGTCATCAACCGGCCACGCACAGGAGCTCTTCGCAAGTTTACTGACCAGGGAGTCAGAAGAATAGTCAGAAGAGTAGCCCAAGAGCCAAGGACCACTCGGAAAGAGCTCCAGAAACACTTAGAGGCAGGAGGCACCATAATCTTGTGAATTCTTTATATTTCCGGATTTCTTGAGTTAATCCTGATGTCTGGTGAAAATTTCATGTGAATAACCTCATTGGAAATATATTTACTGAAAAAAAAAAAAGGTTGACACGTTCAATACATATTTCCTCCACTGTATGTGTGTGTATTTTTATTTATATATATATCCACTTTATTAGGAACACCTGCACATTCATGCAGTTCTCTATTAATGCAGCGGAAGACCACTTTGGGTTCCACTCCTTTCAGCCAGGAACAGGAATCTGAGGCTATCATGGGCACAGATTCATCCAAACTCCACTCATGCTCTAACATGATTGGCTGATTGCGTAACTACATAAATGTGCCGGTGTACAAGTGTTCCTATTAAAGTGGACAGAGTAGTGTCCAAAAGTCTGCGAGCACTAGTAACAATGTTTCTATTTGGCACTTTCTGTTTGGTCACTGTTACGGACTTTTCCTATAAAGGAGTTAACATGATCAGCACCACAAATGATTTTAAATAGTGACCTATAAAATGTGCAACATCTTGAATAACGAATATTCAAGATGTTGATCTTTTCCTTTTTTGTTTTAGAATTTTAAAATTTTTTTCCCAGGTTTAAATATAAAAAAAAATCCAGATTTTCAGTGTGATCCCACTGTGTGTGCATATGTATGTGTGTAATATTAATCCTGGGCACCCTGTTTGTTTGTTTTTTGTTTTGTTTTTTTAAAACACAGATTATGTTCCAGATGTTTATTTTATGACCTCTGCATTATGGAGTCAGTACAAAAACATTTTTATTGTTTTGTAATGTATAGAAAAATCTTTCTGTGTCAGTAAAGAACGTAACATATTGCACAAAACGCTGGGTTTTACCTACAAAGTCAAATTCTCCAAAAGAACTTCTCCAAGACATTTTTAAAATCTTAACATCCAGTTTCCTGATAGAAAAGCGCAAAGTATATACGAGACTGCTCATGCTTTTTTACAGAGCAGAGGGGCCTTACTCAAAAGGGACCCTATTTTACTGCATATATACAGTGTATGTGTGTATATATATATATAAAATGAGTCTTTATTGGTCACATATACAGTAGAGCACAGTGAAATTGCTTTCTTCACGTACCCGAGCCTGTCAGGAAGTTGGGGTCGGAGCACAGGGTCAGCCATGATACAGCGCCCCTGGAGAGGGTCAAGGGCCTTGCTCAAGGGCCCAACAGTGGCAGTTTGGCAGTGCTGGGGCTTGAACCCCTGACCTTCTGATCAGTAACCCAGAGCCTTAACCACTAAGTCACCACTGCTAGCTCTTTATAGTGTCTTACCAAAGTGAGTACACCCCTCCCATTTTTGTAAATATTTGATTATATCTTTTCATGTGACAACACTAAAGAAATGACACTTTGTTACAATGTAGTGAGTGTACAGCTTGTGTAACAGTGTAAATTTGCCGTCCCCTCAAAATATCTCAACACACAACCATTAATGTCTAAACCGCTGGCAACAAAAGTGAGTGAAAATGTCGAAATTGGGCCCATAGTGTCAATATTTTGTGTGGCCACCATTATTTTCCAGCACTGCCTTAACCCTCTTGAGCATGGAGTTCACCAGAGCTTCACAGGTTTCCACTGGAGTCCTCTTCCACTCCTCCATGATGACATCACGGAGCTGGTGGATGTTAGAGACCTTGTGCTCCTCCACCTTCCGTTTGAGGATGCCCCACAGATGCCCAACGGGGTTTAGGTCTGGGGACATTATTATTACATTCACTACTTTACATTGTAGCAAAGTGTCATTTCTTCAGTCTTGTCACATGAAAAGATGTAATCAGATATTTACAAAAATGTGAGGGGTGTACTCACTTTTGTGAGATACTATATATAGGGTACTGAAGATCTGAGTAACTTTACACATGGCAGGTTGCACATAGAACCCCACCTTTGCCATAAGTCAGTTTGTGAAATTTCTGCCCTTGTCACATAGGAAGTGGAAGCAGTCAATCATTCAAACTTACAGAGCAGGGCCAATGCATACTGAAGGTCACCTATCCTCTGTTGCATCCCTGAGCACAGAGTTCCAAACTGCCTCTGGAAGCAGCATTAGCATGAGAGCTGTGCGTCAGGAGTTTCACGACATGAGTTTCCAAGGCCAAGCAGCTGCAGTGGTGGCTCAATGGTTAAGGTGCGGGGATCAAACTCCAGCAAGCTGTTGGGCTTTTGAGCAAGACTTAACCCTTAACCCTATCTGCTTTACAGGTGCCATATCATCACTGACCCTGTGCTCCGACCCTAGCTTCCTAACAAGCTAGGATATGCGAAGAAAAAATGTACAAAGGTTTATTGTTCTTCATACAATGCCAAGTGTAAAGCACACTGCCACTGGATCAGTGTAAATATGTTCTCTGGAGTGGCAGCGACGAATGAATCTGGGATGCCAGGAGAACGCTAACTGTCTGAATGCACAGCGCCAATAAGGATAATGGTAATAATGGTCAGGGTTTCAGGGTTTGGGCCCCTCAGTTCCCAAGTGAAAAATGTTTTTTGGTGGGACTTTTGCAGTACATATTCAGACCCTTGGCTCAGGCACTCCAAACCGAGTCAAATTGCATCCTGCTTGTTCTGCTGGTGTCCTAAACCCTGTTGTCCTCCTCCAAATCAACACTTTAGTGACACGGGCAAAGTGAAAATGTCTTCTTTCATGTTGAGTACTGATTACAGCTATGTATACAATCCCACCAGGATTTTACGATTACAGAAATGAATGCAAAAATCAAGCAAGCTCTGCAATATTCGGAGGAGCTTGCAATTTTAAAAAAAATCTCCACAGATTTGGGCCAAAATGCACCGACTGATGTCATCACAATGCGCATTTAGGCAAAGTCCTCTTTGATTCACTTGAGTACAGCAAAAAGGTCTCATTTACCAAAACTGCGAAAGGCCGTGCAAAAAAATTTTCACAGTTGTAATTTTGCCAAATTTGAAGTTTCGCAACATTTGAAGAAAAAAAAAGATGCAGTTAAAGCAAGCATTTTTGGTCGCAAAAAGAAAACTCCATGATATCCTGTATGGACTGCCTATCCTAATCTCTGACCGTACGAACATTTATATGACTATATAGCTGTACTGGATGTAACTGAGGAGCTGCAGCAGTAATATATATTACTTTTTAAACCAAACAAAGCCTAACGTTTACAGTAGCCCCAGTATGACAGGTATTTTATCACTGCATGTACTCATCATACAACATCTTGGGTCATGTCAGCTAATCTGCACCCTTTGTAAATATGACCAAGGAATGCTGTGTATATTGTTTAATCTTTTAATAATTTGTTTGATCAATTTATACAAATATTATGCTCTCATGGATATCAAACAATTGCATTTTTTTTAAATTTTTTTTATAAATCTCTGTTAAATATGGTTGTGCACCAATTATCGACACCCCTATGAATTCATATGAGAGAAATATATTTGAAGTATATTCCCACTGATATTGAATTTTTTTAGTACACTTAGGTGACTAGGAACAAGAAATTGGTCAACCATGAATACCTGTTCACAGGGGTATAAATATGAGTTAACACAAAGGCCAAATTCCCTTAGTCATTCATAACAATGGGTAAGACCAAGGAGTATAGCTGTGATGTGCGGTAAAAGGTTGTTGAGCTTCACACACTGGGACGTGGGTATAAGAAAATAGCACAAGCATTTAAAAATGCCCATTTCTATCATCAGGGCAATAATTAAGAAGTTCCAGTCAACTGGAAATGTTATGAATCGACCTGGAATTGGACGTGTGTCTATATCGTCTCAACGCACTGTGAAGAGGATGGTTCGAGTGGACAAAAAATCTCCAAGGATCACAGCTGGAGAATTGCAGAAGTTAGTTGTGTCTCGGGGTCAGAAAGTCTCCAAAACTACAATCCGAAGTCTCCTACATCACCACAAGGTGTTTGGAAGGGTTTCAAGAAAAAAGCCTCTACTCTCATCCAAAACCAAACTCGAGCGTCTTCAGTTTGCCAGATACTACTGGAACTTCAAATGGGATCGGGTTCTGTGGTCAGACGAAACCAAAATAGAGCCACCACTGCACACCCTGCACCACTGCAGTCTGTGTGCATCAAAGCCACCTCTGGTGTTTATTTTTGTTGTTGGTGATGTCGCTGACTATTGTTTTTGGGTTTTTCTTCATAGCTCTCACAATGTTTCTGTCATCAACAACTGCTGTTGTTTTCCTTGGTCGATCTGTTCCCCGTCTGGCTGTCAGTACAGCATTGGCTTCCTTCTTTTTCAGGACATTCCAGATTGTTCTACTGGCTATGCCCAATACTTGTCAAATGGCTCTGATAGATTTTCTCTCTTTTTCTCAGCTTCAAAATGGCTTGCTTTTCTCCCATAGACAGCTCTCTGATCTTCATGTTGGTTTATCCTTCATAACAACAAATATGGTCTTCACAGGTGAAACCTAGGGATCAAACCACGAGTACTCATTCAGAGCTATTAATTCTTTAAACAATCAATGTAACAAGGCACAACCGGGCAGCAAAAAACACCTCTCAGGTATGTGTTCCGAGACTGTACTTTCGGAGCGGACTCTTCATCTGTTCAGTTTATGTCAGACTACTTTGCAGGTCCCTGTGTTAACAGAATCTAATTATTATGGCAGAATCATGATTTCGTTCAGTGTTGAGTCTGTAAAAATGCAGTATGACAAATCTCATGAAAATATATAATATTTCATTCAATAATCCTGTTAGTACGTGTAAAATCTCTTAAAGAGTTTAAATCTCTAAGAGATATAATGAGTCTTACAGAGTCATTAACTCTCTTAATGAGTAGGTTTAAGCAATACATTTGTAATAACTTACTGTACCGTCACATGTGCACGTTACAAATTTGTATTGGTGTACACCACACTTGTCCCTCTGTGGAGGCAGATATAAAGCCACTCAGTGTCACACACCCTTATATTCAAACAAGCCTCATTTAGGACAAGGCAACCCTGAACTATGCAGAGCCAAATAGTCACCGTTGCGGCATTGCTGTTTTGCTGTGGACTGATATATGTGGTCATTTGGAACAGGATGCCTAGGTACGTTTGTTTGTTTTTTGTATAAATTGTGATTTATGCTACCTGTAAGAGCTGGATGTTTGATCTTTAGAATAGAAATCGCTCACAGTTATACCTGTGCTTATACTGTCATGTCAGAGTTACGTTCAAATAATGATTCATTTCTTTCACCCCTTTTACTGTTCAAGTTCCTATGTAGTCCATCTTCCGACAAGGAAACCGGAATTATTTTGGGGAGCGCTTATAACCCCTCCTGTGACACCGTTGCTGAATTTGTCTTCTGGAAAAACAACGGCAGGAGCGTCGGTGAATCGTGCGACTTTAAGGACGTCGGAGCTTAAACATCGGATCAACATAACTCCAATTCCCATCCTCTATAAGAAAAAGTTCACAAAGTTCCCCAAGTGGGACTTC
>NC_030428.2:25647500-25680000 GCF_001660625.3 Ictalurus punctatus
ATCCATTTTCCTGCTGAAAGAGACCACTACCATTAGGGAATACTGTTGCCATGAAAGGGGTGTACATGGTCTGCAACAATGTTTAGGTAGGTGGTACATGTCAAAGTAACATTCATATGAATGCCAGGACCTAAGGTTTCTCAGCAGAACATTGCCCAGAGCATCACACTGCCTCCGCCGGCTTGCTTTCTTCCCATAGTGCACCTTGGTGTCTTCTCTTCCCCAGGTTAGTGACGCACACACACCCACCAGACTGCCACATGATGTAAAAGAAAATTTCTCAGACCAGGCCACCTTCCTCCATTGCTCCATGATCCAATTCTGATACTCATGTGCACATTGTAGAAGCTTTTGGCAGTGGACAGGGGTCAGCATGGGCACTCTGACCGGTCTGCTGCTATGCAGCCCCGTACGCAGCAAGCTATAATACATTGTGTGTCCTGACACCTTTCTATCAATGCCAACATGAACGTAGACCAGACGGGCTAGCCGAGCATCAATGAGCCTCGGGCGCCCATGACCCTGTCACCGGGTTACCGGTTGTCCTTCCGTGGTCCACTTTTGCTAGGTACTAATCACTGCATACCGGGAACACCCCACAAGGCCTGCCGTTTTGGAGACCCAGTCATCTAGAAATCATGATCCGGCTTGCCTATTTTTCCTGCTTCTAACACATCAACTTCAAGAGCTGTCTGTTCATTTGCTGCCATTGTAATGAGATCATCAATGTTATTCTCTTCACTTGTTCATGGTTTTAAAGTTATGGCTGATCTGTGCATATGTATATACAATCATGTGAAAAAATAAGTACACCCCATGGAAAGTGTTGGCTCACTCCCCCCAATTTGGACAAGCAAACATTTGATCCTTTTTGAAACAGTGCCTATTAATAAAGTTGATACACTCTCTCAAATGACACACAAAATTGACATTTTGTAGTTATTTTCACAATTTAAATGAACAAAAAACAGATTACATTTATCACACCTTCAAATACATAAAATAAGAATCAGGTGTTCCAGATTGGGTGCCAGTGATTAGAACCTGCTTAAGGAGTGCAGGTGGAACCTGTCTTATTTATACCCCTCTCATATCTAGTGTCTGGTGTTCCCTGAGGTGCGTGGTGTCATCAAGCCAAGATCTAAAGAGTTCTGTAAGGCCTTAGAAAAAAAGTTGTGGATACCTATGACTCTGGCAAGGGATTTAAAAAGATCTCCAAATTATTTTTTAATACATCATTCCACTGTAAGGAAAATATTTCACAAATCATGCAGGCTTCAAACGTCTGCAAATTTGTCCAGGACTGGCCATCCAAGCAAATTCAGCAGAAGAGCAGACTGTTTGATGCAACAGTTTGACAACTGTTGGTGTCAGAGTGCATGCATCTACAATCAGAAAGAGATTGCACAGATTTGACCTGCACGGGCGGCGAGCCAGGAAAAAGCCTTTGCAAGACTACAGTTTGCCAATGAGCATATAGTTAAAGACCAGGCCTTCTGGAATAATGTGCTCTGGACAGACGAATCAAAGATAGAGTTGTTTGGCCATAGTAACAGCAGACATGTTTGGCACAGACCGAAAACAGCCTTTCAAGAGAAGCACCTCACACCAACTGTGAAGCACGGTGGTGGAAATGTTATGGTTTGGGGTTTCTTCACTGTCTCAGGGACTGGACAGCTTGCGTTCATTTATTCACCTATAAATTCTGCATTATATCAGAGAGTGCTTGAAGATAATGTGAGGCCATCTGTCCAAAAGTTGAGGTTGAACCAAAAGTTAACCTTTCAACAGGATAATGACACACACTAAGCACACTAACAAATCCACCATGGAATAGATCAAAAAGAAGAAATGGAGGGTTATGGAACGGTCTAATCAAAGCCCGGATTTGAATCCCATTGAAATGTTGTGGGGGGATTTGAGATGGGCAGGACATGCAAGAAAACCCTCAAACATCTTGCAACTGAAAGAGTATTACATGGAAGAGTGGTCAAACATTCCAGCAAGCCTGGTGGACAATTATGCAAAATGCCTTCAAGAAGTTATTTCTGCTAAAGGGAGCAATACTAGCTTCTGAGGTCAAGGCCATCACATCTATTGATATTTCTGTTGAATAAATAATTGAAAAAGCTAATTTTCCTCATTGTTTTTCAGGTATATCAACTCCATTAATAATCACTGTTTCAAAAATGGTCAAATGTTTGCTTGTCCAAATATGTCAAGAAAGCCAACAATTTCCATGGGGTGTACTTATTTTTTCCACATGATGGTATATCTGCTCCATATTGACATGATATGTTTGCTACAGATTTGTAGATCATCTACAAGTTCATGCTTCAAATCTGCCATTCTACCACATCGCCATAGATTCATGGTGCACTATCATGCAGGAAGCAGCTATTATAAGATGTGTATCCATAAAGGGAAGAACATGATCAGTAACAATACTTAGATAGGCTGTGTTCAAATGATGCTTGACAGTGTGTGCCTGGAAAACATTCTCCACATCATTACACCACTATCAGCCTGAACTATTAACATAAGCCCATGGATTCATTATGATGTCACCAAATTTGCACCATCTGCATGTCGCATCCGAAATCAAGATTCATCAGATCAGACCAGGAGACATTTTTCCAGTCTTCATCTGTCCAGTTTTGTAGAATCCTTCTGCTGTTGTAGCCCACACTCTTCAAGGTTTGATATGTTGTCATTCTGAGATGCTTTCCTTCTCACCATGTTTGTAGAGAGTGGTTATTCCTGGTTCAAGCTGAGTTGAACCAGTCTGGGACAAGTGTTCCTAATAAAGTGGACGGTGCATATCCATGACTATGAGAAATGGCTTACTGTAGATGAATGAATCAGGTTCTCAGAAGTATAATGATATAATAGAATAGTGACAAATTAATTTCTCTCTATTGATCATTAAATAAAAAGTAATAATAAAACATCCATCCATCCATCCATCCATCCATCCATCCATCCATCCATCTTCTATACCACTTACTCCTTTTTTTCAGGGTCACGGGGAACCTGGAGCCTATCCCAGGGAGCATGGGGCACAAGGTGGGGTACACCATGGACAGGGTGCCAATCCTTCGCAGGGCACAATCACATACACACTCACACACCCATTCATACATTACGGACACTTTAGACACGCCAATCAGCCTACCATGCATGTCTTTGGACTGGGGGAGGAAACCGGAGTACCCGGAGGAAACCCCCGCAGCACGGGGAGAACATGCATAATAAAACATATATCTATCTATCTATCTATCTATCTATCTATATATATATATATATATATATATATATATATATATATATATATATATATATATATGACTTAGAATTAATACTATTTTAATATTATTATTATTATTAGTACAACAGATTGGGCTTTTGGATTTAGTTTCAGTTTCTGATGTCTGCAGGTTTCAGGTGTAAAAGCGACCTCTGAGCTGTGGCGTGTGTGTGTGGGTGTGTGTGGAGTTGCGGTAGAATTTGTTTGTGGGCGGAGTCAAGGGGCAGACACGAGCGCGCGCTTCTCCGCTGACTCGCGAGCGCTCGGTGGAGTGTCACACACGTTCACGCGCTACCGGAGTCGGCTTCCGTCTTATGTATGAGGAAAGAAAAGGCTGAGCTCACAGGACTGGATTAATGTTTTAATATTATTCTGCTGTTTGGTTATTAGACTTCATCAACTTCATGTCGCGCGGTGAGTTCGCTGTCGGTAAACACCGTGTGTGTGTGTGCGCGCGTGCGTGTGTGTATGCGCGTGTGTGTGCGCGTGTGTTTGCGTGCGTGTGTTTGCGTGCGTAAGAACGATTATATCTCGCCTGGAATGAACACCCAGTAAGTTTGTTAGTGTTCAGACCTCCTAATGTCTTGTTGTTTTTAGTATTATATATACATATATATATTAATTTAAAACTTGTATTTTTTTATTATTGCCTTTAGAGAAAAGTCACAGAAACGTCACGTGTGAAATTTACACACGTGTTTTTTCTTTTAGACGTGTTATATTTCACACACGTTTCCTTTACATGTAGTGTGCGTTTTTAATCCCCCCCAGTGATTTTTCACGTGTAAGTGAAGCGCGTGTTTTTATTTCCATGTGAGTTATTTATTTTTCACGTGTTATTTCCTTTCACGATGAACTTTTTTTCATGTTAACATTTCACACGTACGTGATTAAAATTTTTAAAAAATTTTTTAGACGTGATATGTATTTTCAAATGTTAATTTTTAACTTGGTATTTCCTCTAATTATTAATTTATTGTCACGTTACTGTTTCACGTGTAGGTTTCACATGCTTTTTTAAATTTCCCCACGCAATTGATTAATTTTTTTCTACTTATTATATTTATGTTAATATTTCACGTGTCATTTCCTCTCACGATGAACTTTTTTTCCATGTTAACATTTCACACGTACGTGATTTAAATTATTATTATTTTTTTTCACATGTGCTATGTGTTTTCAAATGTGAATTTTTCACTTGGTATTTCCTCTAATTATTAATTTATTGTCACGTTACTGTTTCACGTGTAGGTTTCACATGCTTTTTTAAATTTCCGGACGTCATTTCCTCACGCGATTGATACATTTTTTCAGCTTATTATATTTATGTTCATATTTCATGTCTCATTTTCTCACGTGATTCGTTTCACTTCACGTTTGTTTTTCACGTGCGCTTTGTCTTTGTATTTTCACGCGTGATTTTCTCACCTGATTTCTTCGTTTAATTTCGCAGTAATCTTCTGTGTTGCGTGCTTTCATTTTTCCACGCCACGTTCTCTCCTGATCGAGGTCTTTTTCACGTGTGATTCCGTATTTTCAGACGCGATCTCGCATGTGTGGCTCTTTTCGGATGCGATTGCGTATCGTTTACACGAATGGCACGTGTGTTTACTTGACTTGACGTGCACTTTCCCAGTTTTACGAAAACGTACGATCACGAACTTCACGTGGACTTCTATCAGATTTCTCCCAGGTTAACGAATCAGCCGTGTGATATCCAACAAACGCGCTTTGAGATATTTCTTTTCTCAGAAAGCCTGCATACAGTCGAGTCAAATTTGAAATAGCTTGCTCTTCTAACTGAACCCTGATGAATCTCATGAGACTCCTTAGAACTGGTTCTCATTTCAAACACTCAATCAGACGCTCTCAAATACAGAGGAACTTTTTTTTTTTTTTCCCTAAAGCCGAGGTTATTGATCCTGTCCTTAGGGACCTCCACCCAGACCTGCTTTTTTTTTGTCCTGAACTTGCTAATAAAAGGCCACAGAGCGCTCGCTTACCTTTCTGAGGTGTGTTTGGACCTGAACAGCAGAACACAATAGCCAGGCTGTGTGTCCTGGCTCTCCAGCCCTTTTCCCAGAGAGCTACTTTACTCGGATTTGAGTTCTCTAACGTTCAAGCAAAGTGAGAGATCACAGTTCTGACCGCTCACGTTGTTTATTATTGTTTTTTTTTTTTTTTCTTACAGGATCTTCAGCAAGTTTCAGGATACAACATGGTACTTGCAATAGATAAACAGGATGGATGGATGGAGCAGAGACCCTGAATAAGAACACCCAGACTATATAGGTTGCCTCTGTTAAAGGAATTAGCGGCTAACGTGATGCTTGGAAAGCGAAGAGATGCGGCATGTTGTGGAGAAACGAGATTACGCTCATCTGAAGTGAGACTATAACTCGTCAGGGTTGGACAGCAGCCATGGGGAAAGAGCAGGACCTCCTGCTGGCTGTGAAGAACGGAGATCTTAGCGCTGCTCATAAACTCCTCGCCAAGATTAAGGCTAACCGAAATAGTAAGTGAGTGAGTGAGTGCTCAAAAGTTGTGTTTTGGAAGGGAAGTCTTAAACTATTTAATTTGATTAGTGTGACTTGTGTGCATTGATCCTTTCTCTCAGTTAAGTTCACGCGAGCAGCATAATGAAGGAAAAGGTGTTCACAGAAAAGTGTTTTCTTGAAGTTTGACTCAAATGACCACTTCTACAAGTAGTATTTCTGTTATGTGATAATTCCAGTTTATAGTGTTGGTCTTTATTCCTTTACACGTCAAGAATTGTAGTCGCGAAGCTACACTACTATCAGAACTAGCGAACTACATCATCCATTTGTCATACACTTTGGATGATGATCTTATTCGTCACGCTAGCTCTCCTCGCATTAATTTAGCTTATACCAGTCCGTACAGGATTTCTCAGAGGTTTTCTTTTTCTTTTCTTTTTTCTTTTCTTTTTTTTTTTGGTGTTTGTTGCGGCCAAAAATGCGTTTGTGGGAAAACCACTCGAATCGGCGCAATTGCACTCGCACAAAATTGCTTTCGCAGTGATGTTTGTTGGCAAAGGAGACCTTTCGTCTGTATCCGTGTCCGACGCACGTGAATCTCAGAGGGCTTTGATCGAGTTTGCGTTGCGATGACGTCACATGACGCGTCTTGGCGAAAATCCGCAGTCATTTTGAAAAAAAATGGCAAGCTCCTTCCTCTACGTACCGCAGAGTTCGCTTGATTTTTGCATTCGTTCCTGCACTCGCAAAATCGCTAAATGCTGGAGGGACTGTTCGACCACAGAGTTGTTGAAGTCTCAATTGTGGTTTAATAGGGTGTTGGGATGAAGAGATTCTGAAGCTTGTGGACAGAAAAGTACACAAAAAAACAAAAGGTGGTAAATGAGTGTTGGGGTTAAGAGGCCTGAAGCTTGATGACTGAACTGGAAGGTGATGTTCAGTGCTCATCTACTGCCCCTGCTGGAAGCTGATGATCTTAGAGCTGTACTTTATCATCACTAGTCAGATTTTAGCCAGGAAACTATATAAGATCAGCAAAAAAAAAAAAAAAAACAGAGTAAATGTTCGATGAACTCTGCTAATTAGTTTATCTGATGTTTCGTCACACACTTCACCTTCAGTCTGGATGCTGATCAGGTGAAATCTCTGCAAAGGATGCAACAAAACATTAATCACGTAATGATTAAATGCCAAAAACCTGCAGGACACGCCGTATACTCTCAAGGCGTCTTTGGCTAGTTGACTTCCTGGAGCGTGCTCTCCGGATTTAACAATTCACCAATAATGTACCAATACGAGATGAAGTACAAATCAGATCTACACTACAAAAGTGAGAACATCGTGAACATAGACAAATGTATTTTAATATTATGGGTATTATAAAGTACTTCTATGGTTATTCATTTCTCCAGTGAAGCTGAAATGGTCTCTTTCAAGCATTCCTTTCTATAGAATATTTCTTGACTATGAGAAATATTGAATTTCCCTATTTATTTTTTTTTACCTACTTTTTTAGCGTGCAATTTGTTTTGCGGTGTTTCTGAGTTTTAATGCACCAGTAAAAACTGTCCCACCGAAACAACGACAACATTAAAATCTGCGAGTCTTTGAGTAAAAAGCTGTATCTGAATAGCACCAGAAATATTATCATTGCCATTATTGCATGGCTGTTAAATTGAGTAGTGACACACTTGATGAATTAGATCGTTTCAGAATTGTTCATCATTATATGTAAATAGATACCTAATTGAGCCTATTAACCAATGAACATACCATACTAAGCACATATTAGAGAATCAGAGAATGGTTGTACAGTACTACTACGTGAAGTAATGTATCAGCAGACATCTTCACAGTTTGTTTTGAGAGTCTTTGATTGAAAAATTGAAAAGGAATTCTCTTTGCTTACAGTCAAACCACTGAATAAGAGTTCAGAAAGCGTAATTTAGACAGTACGGCAAATAGTAGCCTGGGGTTTAATATGTTTCTTTGTGGGAGGCAAAAGTATGGGGATACCTGACCGTCAAACTCGTCCTAATCCAGATTTAGTCCCCTTTTGCTGTTATAATAACCTCCAGTCTTCTGGGAAGGCTTTCCACTAGATTTTAGAACGTGGCTGTTGGGATTTGTGTTCATTCAGCTACATGAGCATTAGTGAGATCAGGCACTGGTATTGGGGTGCAGTCAATGTTCCAGTTCATCCCGAAGGTGTTCAGTGGGGTTGAGGTCAGGGCTCTGTGCAGGACACTCGAGTTCTTCCAGTCCAACCTTGGCACATCATGACTTCATGGAGCTCGCTTTGTGCACAGGGGAATTGTCAGGCTGGAGCAGGTTTGTGCCTCTTAGTTCCAGTGAAGGGAAATTGTACCGCTACAGCATACAGAGACATTCTCTACAATTACGTGCTTCTAACTTTGTTGTAACAGTCTGGGGAAGAACCGCATACCATATGGGTGTGATGATCAGGTGTCCACGTACTATTAGCCATATAGTGTAATATCCTACCGATGACCCTTTGAATCAAAATGCTAACGTGACTCATTATATGGCTTTGCTTAAAACTGATATTGTGGGAAAGAAGGCCTTATTATCTGCTGTTTTGGTGTTGTGAATAGACATCACGCTGTCACTCCCATGCATGTTCTTCTTCTGAGGAAAAGAAACATATCCAAAAAAAAGAAATAAAAATCACCTGCCAAAATGATTCCAAATCCAAAAGGCAAAGAATCTCCTTTGTTGCTTACGGTATTTTATCAACATGCAGTCATTTATAATAGTCACGGTCTTCTACGTTTATACTAATGAAGTAGCTTTTTTGAGTCTTTAATGGGTAAGAACATGTCGTTCACTCTGATGTCCACAATGAACTCTTATCGGGAAATTAGACAAACAGGGTTGCGGTCTTCCAGAGTAGCTTACAGGGAAAGCGTTTACGACTACAACGAAATGAGCTAATTATGCTTACTTTGCTTGTTCTGGCTTGTTCTTATCACTTAACATATTAGCACACCAGTGTTTTACTAGGCTTAAAGGATCAGCAACGTTGGATCACAAGCGTTTTATCTGTATGCGGAAACGACTGCCTCGATTAGGAGCCGGCTGTTCATGCGAGTGTGTCCAGGTTTTAATCCCGATCCCATTCCTTTCAGACCAGATGGACAAGCCAGTAAGGAATCTCCTCAGTGAGTCACTCCGGGGCTTTGTTTCAATGCTGTCTTTAACGCTCCATTATCAACTTCCCCTTTCCATTTACCCTCGGGAGAAATCCCTATCACTTTGCGTCAACATAAGCGTAGCGTGCAGGAGCAGAAATCTGCCGAGAAAGCACTGTTTATGAATCTAAACAGGAACAGCGAGCATTGTTTAACATTGACATTTGGAAGATATTTGGGCTGGACTGGCAAGCCAGATGTCTAGGATCTCTAGATTGTACAGTTTGATAATAAACACAGCTAAGAACGATCCGCTTTCACAGAAAGAGACCGTTTGAGTGACGGGACAGATGAGTCACAAAAGGTTTTACGACTTGCTCTGAAAAAGTCATTGTGCCGTTCAGTGTTTCCTGGTGAGAACTGTCTCACAGAATGACGTGCACGCAGAAACGAGAGGAGGAAATAAGACTGCAACCGATAAGATTCTGAAGCTCGAGGACAGAAAAGTGATAAAAAGGTATCGAATGCTCTGTGGAGAGTCTGAGGCTGCGGTTATATTTTGGCAGTTAGGAAGAACACTGATTGCCAAGCTAAGATACTTAGCAAATCAACTCTTAATGATCAAGCGCCTTCTTACCTCAAAGATCTTCTTACTCCACATTCATCTAGCAGATTTTTAAGGTCTTCTGATAGCTTTCTTTTGTATGTCCCTTGATCCTGATCCCGATGAGCTTTTTCAGTCACCGCCCCTCGTTTATGGAATCAATTGCCACTGGACATCCGCCTCACACCTTCTTCTGTTATCATTTTTTAAAAAGAAGCTGAAAGCGTATCTCTTCTCCCAGACGTTTTAATCTCATTTTTACTATTCTTTATTGTCTGTCTCTATTTGGTTTTATTCTGTTTTCTATTGATCTTTTTTTTTTTTTACTCTTCAGAACTTTGGTCAGCTTTGCTGCGTTTAAATGTTACTTACTTACAAATCAGCCAGATAGCGTAGCTGAAATGAGAATGTAGAAAAGAAAATGTGCAATTACCAACGAAATGGCTTCAATTGCTTAAACACATTATGAACGAAAAATCGGCTCCCACTCTTCCGGGACCTTTGGGGGAAGTCGACAATGCTGTTTTAAGAATTGTCTTGACAAAGCATAGCTGTGTGATCGGTGGCAAAAATACGCATGTATCATTTGAACGTACGATAACGTCGAACTCGTATCGGTATCCGCAGTTTTCAAATGTATCAGCGTTAGACCAATGCATAGATGATGCATGTAAAATCAGATTCTTTACATTTGTCACATTAATCCAGGTGGATCTGTATTTGATCCATCTTAGTTTTATTCATCTACACGTTACAAATATGAAAAAATCCCATATGACTACATCCCTGTTTAAAATCCTGTTTCTGAATACTCATTGATTTGCACTGATGCTACAACGTTAGCGTTTTAGACACGAAGCGTATATATTCAGTTTGGCCTCATTTCAGGTCCATGCTGTCTTATTAAAGATATGAAATATGAGCATCAGTGCACCTTGTAGGCTAATTTAACCCAGGATAACTGCATAGACCTTCTCTGCATCTCTTTTCTCAGTGCTGTTATTATAGAAGTGTGTTCTTTGGTGTATGATTGGAGTCCTGTGGGAATAGCAGCGTGCTGTAATGAATATCTGCATGAAGTTGCTTTTGTTGTTGCCCTGCTCTCTATAGCTTTGATCCTCGTCATCCTCTCGGCTTTATTTTTCTCCTGTGTTATTGAAAATGATGCACTGAATAGAGGCTCTATGGTATCTATACACATCATCCTATTATGTCTGTTATGTAACCAGGTGAACATAAGTAGGCCAGAAAAAAACAAACAAACAATGAACAAAAACAGAGAACGTACTCATAGATATATAGTCTGAAGCTCATAGCAGTCATCCGAGTCAGTCAAGTACGGAACTGTGTATCGTGTCTGAAATGTGTCGAAAAAGTAGAAAACATCAAAGGTGACAACTAGCTCACGAAAAAGCAAAATACAGCGTCTTGCCTAAGTGTTCACCTTGTTTGAACTTTTCCGCATTTTGTAATGGTAGGGCCTGGAATAGAAATGGACTTTACCGGCATTATATTTGAGGAATCTACACAACGTAATTAAAGTGTGAAGGGAAATCGATATATAGTTTGCAAAATATTTACAAATATATCATGATTGTTTGTATGGAGTCCAGTTAAATGTATCATCTGTGTCATCTCAGTATAAATAGACCTGTTCCTGGAAGGCCCCAGTGTTTGTTAGAGAACATTCCTAAACATACAGCATCAAGAAGACCCAGCAGTAAGTCCAGGACTAAGCTCTGGATTAGTATCACTCAAGGCTTGATTTTATATATATATATATATATATATATATATATATATATATATATATATATATATATATATATAACGTGTGTGTGTGTGTGTAGACTAAACTTTGAAAATCAGGCAGAGCGCCATAAAGTCCATCATTCAAAAATGGAAAAAATATGGCACAAACACTATTCTGCCCAGAGGAGGCTGTCCACCAAAGGTCGGTGACCAGGTAAAGAGGGTATTAGTCAGAGAAGCATCCAGGAGGCCAAGGGTACCTCTGAATGAGCTGGACAGATAGACAGCTCAGATGTGAGACGTTGTTTAGAGGACAATCATAGTCTGGACTCTGTAAAAGCTGGGCTGGAAAGAAGAGAAAAAAGCCATCCGACTTGGTGGAGACTCAGCAAACGTGGAAAAAGACGAAACCTGTTCACTGGTCTGATGCGACCAGACGTTAATTTCGTAAACCCATATGTTTGACAGAAACCTAACTCTGAAAACAGTATCCAAACAGTGAAGCATGGTGGTGGTAGCATCATGTTCTGGAAATTCTGTTCGTGAGCATGGAATGAGGAAATGGTCAGGGATGAGTTTAAGATTGATGAAGCCAAAGACAGAGCATTACTAGAATACTACAGATACTTGAAACTGGGGCAGAGGTTCAAATAACCCTAAGTATGTTGCCAAAGCTATACAGGAGTGGTTCAAATCAAGAACCTGCTGTTGTAGAATTGACCCGTCACAGCCCAATCCACAAGCTGAATTTTTGGAAAGAATTCCCTCCATCCAATTCCTTGTTGTAACACTGCAAAAAAGACAAGGAGTGGGGGTGAATACTTATGCAAGATACTTTCGACTCATAAAACCGCTTTGCTTTTTGTTTCCTTATCTTTTTCTTTCTTTCCAGCCATGTGTGCTGTTCAGTCCCTTCACTTCCTGCCGAGACCATACCACGTCAGAGGATAGGTCACAGAGCATTAGCCGTGTTTACATAGCCTCTTAGCTTCATACATCACTATGGCCATTATGCATATACTCCATCTGGGCCTGGCAGAACAAACATCTCTCCATCCTGTGCTGAAATACAAGAGGTGGGGAAGGTTCAACAATTCGCAACAAGTTCATAAAAAGATTCATTACTCTTTGTCTGCAGCAACCCACAGTGTTCTGCGCGGACACAAACAATAGTCTGTTCTAAGAACATTATTTAATGCGGGTTTAATTGACACGTGCTCCTTCGATCGTGCAGATTTAACCATTTCTTTTCACATCCAGTCTTATCATATTCATGCGTTAACTGCGTCTACTTACAGATAAGCTCAGGTTTCAGTACAAATACTGTCTGCTTTTGAAGTAGGTTGATATTAAAGCACATTAATGTTTGCCTCATATTTTGTTTCTGGTGGTGTATATGTCGTAATATAGTTGCTTTAAATTACAGCAAAAAAAAAAAAAAGGCAAAGGAAAATTTTAGTTTCCACTTAAAGAATGCTTTCCATCATGGTCCAGATGGCTTGATTAAGTAATCCATTGTTTTAGACAGGGGAAAGACTAATACTTTCCTGTTTTGCTGGAGATAATGTCATTGTGAAAACACTGTTAAATCCCACAGATGGACAATGCCGTCCCGTCCCAGTCCCCCCCCACCCGTCCCTTCCCGTCCCCGTTCCCCCCAGTCCTCCTTTTCACAACAGGGACTTCTGACTTTGTCTTTATAAACATGATGTGGTCTACTGTTTGATTATTCTCAGCACACGCTTCACAGCATCATATCGTCTTACAGGTAACGATCAGTGAATGTTCAGACCAAGGAAGCTTCAAATTCAGATGTTCAGATGTTTCGCTGGTAGCGAATGTTCAATCTTGTACTGTTATTGTCAGACTGTCACGGCCGTATGCGAAAGTTATGCAGTGTGAACTGAATGATAGGCAAAGGTCACAAACCCAGTCACAAAGGTAGGGGTCAATTTTGTGAAGGTCTAGCTACATAAAATGAAGTACCATGGAAATGGTTTTGGACTTCAATTCCACATGGACATTCTCGCAGTGGTTGCTGGGACGACGGTTGCTGCGATGGCCTTTGGACTGCAATTACCACATAAGTTTTACACTCGGGTCTCCTTTAGTGAACAGTGGACTAGTTCAACAAACAGACATATAAAAACCATAATGAACTTTCTTTTACGTTCGCACTATCCGTCGTGACCCAGACGAGGACGGGTTCCCTTCTGAGTCCGGTTCCTCTCAAGGTTTCTTCCTCATATCATCTCAGGGAGTTTTTAATCGTCACCGTCTCCACCGGCTCGCTCAATAGGGATAAATTCACACACTTGTTTATATGTTTCTGTAAAGCTGCTTTGAGACAACGTCCGTTGTTTAAAGCGCTGTACAAATAAAATCGAATCGAATTGAATACAATTCCTTGCTTATAAATGCATGACTGAATTGAGAAAACACTTAGACACTTTGGAGAGTTTTTGTCGAGTTTTGTTTCCCATGCTCGAGCGTCACATTACCACGTTTAACTAAGTCCACAAACTCAACCAGATGAGACACACTGATATTAAACATGGAGCAGATAAACGTGAGTTTGCCCATTGTTTTCTTATAAGGTAACTGATAAGCCATTTGTATTTTGTATCTGGTTTGGAGAAGCAGGAGGTTTAACCTTCAGGTATCAGAGGGGTGTAAAAATGATGTGAAATTCTCCTCCTTTAAATCTCGGTGTGGATTGGACTCTAGCTCATTTGTAAGTTCCTTTGGTTGCTATTCTTGCGTTTAAGTAGGAAGTGTGAGCGATGAAGTGAGTTGCAGTATATATTGAGACCGTTTAATCACACAGCCACACATGCTCATGGATTTAGTCGCTGCTCTGGGCAGAAAGCCAGCACTGACACTCAGCTGGCTATGTATGGATAAGGAATTACTCTCTGCCTCACTTCATATCCCAACCTGCAGATGCAGATTCCAGACCAAGCTTCTCAGTGTTTCATGCCGTAGAGTATCTCAGTGGTTATAGTAGTGCATTAATGAACCGAAGATCAAAACTCAGGACTGGCACTGTGCTGCAGTTGGGTGTTTGAGCAAGACCCCTAAAGCTTTCCGCGTACTCTTATTCTGGAATTACATGTTACGTCTGCTGGTAGTGAGGCGTTTCTAACCTGACCCCCTGCCCAAAATAGTATGTGGCAATTCCAAATTCTTGGTTGTGGATGGTTAACAGAGCACACGTACAGCACAGGTGATTATATGACTGACTGATTAAATAATTAACCAGTTGACTGATTTGATAAGTAACTCGTTTACTGATTAAATGGCTAATTGACTGGTCAACTAACTAACTAAATAAATAAATAACTTGTTGACTGACTAGATAGAGTAATGGGAAAAAGAAAGTACACCCTCCTTCTGTTCTATGTATTTAATGATCAGGGCCTAAATTACAGCTGTCTCCCTCACCGGCCTCTACAAACAAGTAACCTCAGGTTATTTTGGAAAAAAAAAACTCAACAGATTTCAGTATGTTGTCATTTTTGTTTCCAGAAGGTAAACCGACATTCAGAAACGAGGCTGGGAAAAATAAGTACACCCTATAACTCGGTAACATGTAGAAGCACCTTTAGCAACAATAATGTGAAGGAAACCTTTTCTGTTGGAGTTTATCAGCCTCTCATATCGTTTTGGAGAAATTCTGGCCCACTGTAGAAGTTTATAGAGGTTGGTGAGAGCCACACAATTGGTATTTAGGCCCTGATTAAAATAAATAAATAAATAAAACATTGGAGGATTTAAAATTTTTTTTTTTTTACCATGACCAAAGGTGGGTAGAGGAGCCAAAAAACACTTAAGTAAGTGTTTACTTAAGTACAAGTAAAACTACAAGTAGAAGTAAAAATGTTAATAATTACCCGAGTAAGAGTAATAAAGTACTCAAGGAGAAGACTACTCAAGTAGCAAGTTACGAGTTACTTCAGATCTGATTAAAACGAAGGGAAAACCCTGAATCTCAGACTACATGGAGAACTGTAAGTCCCACCTCTCATTGAAAGTCCTTCTGTTCTGTTTATATGATATAAAACCTGGGTTCAAGATGTAGCAGCATGTCCCAGTCCTGTGATGGGTACAGTAACACACAACCTGTCATTTTCAACATATAATCTCTCTCTCTCTCTCTCTCTCTCTCTCTCTCTCTCTCTCTCTCTCTCTCTCTCTCACACACACACACACACACACACACACATACACAAACCAAAGAAGAAACACATTCCCAACTGCTAACTGTCTTTATTTTCACAACACGTTCACAACACAAACCTGTCAGCGTCTGCATTTAAACAGGACAAAAGAACAGACTATGGAACAGCACAGAAGAGAAAGTGTGTGTAGAGAGCGAGAGAGTGTGAGTGTTTGTGTGTGTTAGTGTGTTTGTGTTAGCATGTGTGGGTGTCCTACCTCCCTCCCTCCCTCCCTCCCTCGACATGCCCGCTTCTTCCTCCCCCTCTCCAGGACTAAGCCTCTACAAAAGTGAGCGTTTGCTGCGTCCGCATTCAGACCACTGCAGCGTATCGCCAGACTTGCGACATCATTATACGGGTTATAAACTAGCTAATTATTAAAACTACATATATTCATTAACATTTAACAGTAACT
Source organism: Ictalurus punctatus (assembly GCF_001660625.3). NCBI lineage: Eukaryota > Metazoa > Chordata > Actinopteri > Siluriformes > Ictaluridae > Ictalurus > Ictalurus punctatus. Next base: position 25,663,449 of record NC_030428.2, read on the forward strand.
GGGGAACGCCACCGAATGTAGCGAAGTAAAAGTACATTTCACTGATTAAAAATTAACTCGTGTAAGATTATTTTTTTTCAAAAAGTTATGTAACAAGTCAATGTAGCGCATTATTACCCACCTCTGACCATCACTGTAACTAACTAATTAACTGGCTGACTGACTAGATAACTATCAAATGGACTGACTGGCAGACTGATTGATTGACAGACTGACTAACTAACCAATTAACTAGCCAACCAATTAACTAACAAACTAACTAACCAAGTAACCAACTATCTATTTTACTTACTAACTATATTAACTAGCTATTTATAAATAGTTAGTTAAATAGTTAGTTACTATGGTTGATTAGTCAGTAAAACAGTTAGCTAGTTAGTTAGTTAGTTAGTTAGTCTGTCAATCAATGAGTCAGTCAGTCCATTTGATAGTTATCTATTCAGTCAACCCATTAATTAGTTAGTTACAGTCATGGTCAGAGGTGGGTAATAGATAACTATCTAATGGTCTGGCTGATTGATTGACATACTAAGTAAGTAAGTAAGTAAGTAAGTAAGTAAGTCACTAACTAACTAACTAACTAACTAACCAACTATTTTACTGACTAACTATATTAACTAGCTATTTATAAATAGTTAGTTAAATAGTTAGTTACTATGGTTGATTAGTCAGTAAAACAGTTAGTTGGTTGATTAGTTAGTTAGTTAATTAGTTAGTTAGTCTGTCAATCAATGAGTCAGGCAGTCCATTAGATAGTTATCTAGTCAGTCAGCCAATTAATTAGTTAGTTACAGTCATGGTCAGAGGTGGGTAATAGATAACTATCTAATGGTCTGGCTGATTGATTGACATACTAAGTAAGTAAGTAAGTAAGTAACTAACTAACTATTTTACTGGCTAATTAACCATATTAACTAACTATTTGACTAACTGATGTAGCACTGACTTGTATGCATTTGCACAGAGCCCATAGTATAGTATAAGGCTGTTGAATTCCACGTGTTAAATTCACCCTGTCCTTTCACACTATTTATCTTTGTGTGTTGTAGATACAGGATAGTGTTTAGACATCACCAGGGTATTTAACGCCCCTACAATAGGAAGTAAAAAGGTCGGTATTAGGTTCAGGTCACATGTTCTTTGTGTGTGCATTTCTGTACCAAGTGAACTTTGTTAATTGACTGTGGCCCATTTCACAGAGAGATGCCCACATGCGATACAGCACACCATCCAGTGAGAAAAGACCACTGTTGATTGATACAAAGACTGTTTGTGTTAAAGTGTGTGTGTGTGTGTGTGTATGTATGTAAAGGAGATAAAGAGAGATAGACACGGGGTGGGTGAGCAATGTCTGGAATGTTGGATCATGTTGAAACTTGAACTCTTTTTTTTTTTTTTTTTTTTTTTTTTTAAAAAAGGCCGTTTCAGTGCCACGTCTTCTCCATCCCCTGCTGTAATTTGTAAAGTTCAGGCGGGCGTCTGTAGATGGAGTGCCCACTGCCCGCCGGCCAAGGCATGCAGATTTATAGGGAGGCTCTGTCACAGCACAACAGGCTCTATGATCAGGCCTTCGTGAGTGGGACGAGGTCTAAAGCGTGCACCCAGTTTTCTGTCCATTTGGCCGAGTCAAACCCCCCCCCCCCCCACCCCCCATGTCTAATTTGTATATACATTTAGAAAGAATTCCAAGAACATGGAGAACAATTCAAACCATAAAGTAGAAATAAACAGGGAAATAGTGTGAAAAAAGGTGAAGAGATTGGGGGTGTATGTGTAATATATATATATATATATATATATATATATATATATATATATATATATATATATATATAACTATAACCAGACCTTGAGTGATACTATTCCAGAGTTTTGTCCTGGACTTGTTTGGATTGGTCTACTGCTTGGTCTTCTTGATGCTGTATGTTTAGGAATGTCCTCTAATATATATATATATATATATATATATATATATATATATATATATATATATATATATAAATATTTTTTATATATTTGCTGTTTTTTTTTAATGTCAATAATTTATCAAGGTGTTCTGTAGAAAACTGGTGGCCTCTGATTTTAACTTTGGGGTAATAATCTGGAGTTTAATGGTGATTTAGTGGATCTGTCACATTCCATTGTTACTTACGGCAAGTCAAGGACTGACCTTCATGGTTATGTAGATAGAACTGGCAAATATTTCTTTTATAATATATAGCAATCCAATAACTCCTGTATATAAACAGAGCCTTCTGATGGGAAAAACTGACTGAGTAACTAAATCATTACCTGATCGACTGATTAGATAACTAACTCACTAATTTACTGATTAAATGGCCAATTAAATATCTGGTTAACTAACTAACTAAATCTAAATAAATAAATAAATAAGACTGACTAGATACAGTAATGGGGGAAAACACCCTCCTTCAATTGTATGTTTTTATTTGTAAGGGCATAAATAACAATTGTGTGGCCCCTACAAACCTCTGGAAATAAACAAAATAACCTCAGGTTATTTTGGGGAGTTAAAAAAAAACACCTCAGCAGATTTGAATATGTTGTCATCTTTTCCAAAAAGCAAACTGACATTCAGAAACGAGGCGGGGAAAAATAAGTACACCCTATACCTACTTTAACCTTTAACGGTAATCAATTATGTCATTTCCCATTATGAAATAAAACATTTTTATTCTGGGAAGCGAAGCTATATCCACATTCAAATCCTTTCGCATTTTAATCACATGTAAATATGTTCCAGTCCACTGTATTAAAATGCCACACTGATATCTGCTAGCCCCAAGGGAGTGCCATGAAAAATGTTCCATACACACTGGAAAAAAGGAAAAGTTGACTTAACTTCAAATTTCAAGGCAACTTGCTGCACAGATTTTCTGATTTTATATATATATATATATATTTTTACAGTGCATGATGTCCTTTTTTTATCTACCAATGAAGTGCTACATTAAATGGCTTTTGTAGATTTTTTAAATGCTGACATTTCGTGTGTTATATATCACTGTAACTGCCTAACATTTCCCACAGTCTAATATACTATTGTAATATTGTATCAGATAATAATACTTCTTTTACATCTAAAGCTTCTTGTTGGACTTCTTACACAAACCCTGATTGCATCACGTTAGGGATTCAGCTTAGATAAACGGATCGCAGCAGTAAATATAATGATTATATGTACGCGATATGGACCGACAAAGTGTCCTGATATAAAACCAAAATCTGGAGAGGAAGGTTGTTATTTTCAGATTTCAGCACATTTCATGGGTGTTATCTTGCTTGTTTAAAAACTCAGGCCTGTACATGTTTTACTTAGTCAGAACTGAATGATATGAAAAGCATTGTTATTTCACGTAGCGAACATTATGAGTCACACCCTCAGGTTAACACTGTACAACTGTTGCATAAATATAGGCTTAACCTTAGCTGTTATTTACACTCTCTGTCATGCTCGCATATCACAAGGTGCCATCAGGAACGATATTTAGAGCGGAGATAAACGTTTTTGACTGGAAGTACTTTACAGGAATCACAATTTAAGGATTTAATGCACGGCTGTGATCAGAGGCTTTGTTATAACATCACTGAAGCCATTATTGGCACATGTAGAAACATGCATAAAGAAAAACACACAAAACAGACGCCCTTAGGACAGAATGAAGAACACAAGGAAATTTTATTTACAGCAACAAGACACTTCGTGTGTTCGGTTTCCGAAACATATTACAACCCCATTTCCGAAAGAGTTGGTACAGTATGGAAAATGCAAAAAGAGTCATTTGATAGTTCACTCGACCCTGTACTGTATTGAAAACACATGATTAAGACAGTATTTGATGTTTTAATTTGTGAATTTAATTAAATGTTGAAAATATAAACTCATTTCAAATTTGATGACTACAGCACACGTCAAAAAAGTTGGGACAGTCGACTGTTTACCGCTGTGTAACATTAGATTTTCTTTTAATAACACTTATTAAGTGTTTGGACGCTGAGTGAAGACACCAGTTGGTTAAATTTAGCAAACAGAATTTTCCCCCCATTCATCCATTATGCATTTCTTCAGTTGCACAACTGTACAGGGCCTTTGTCGCCTTCATAACGCACCACACATTCTCAACGGGAGACAGGTCAGGACTGCAGGCAGGCCATGCTCGCACCCGCACTCTCTGCTTACGCAACCATGCGCTTGTAATCCGGCCAGAATGTCATTTGGCGTTGTCCTGCTCTGGATGGCAGCGCATGTTGCTCCAAAATGTGTACATATCTATCTGTATTAATGCTGCCCTCACAGATGTGTAAGTTCCCCATGCTATGTGCACTGACACGCCCCCATACCATGACAGACACTGGCGTTTGGACCTGACGCTGATAACAGCTCGGATGGTCCTTTTTACTCTTTGGCCCGGAGAACATGACGGCTGTTTTGTGCACAAAGTACTTGAAATGTCGACTCGTCGGACCACAAAACAAGATTCCACTGTGCTACTGTCCATCTCAGATGAGACCGAGCCCAGAGAAGTGGGCGGAGCTTCTTGACAGTGTTGATGTATGTTTTGTTCTTTGCATAGTAAAGCCTTAACCTGTATCTGTGGATGCAGCAGCGAATGGTGTCGACTGACAAAGGTTTACCAAAGAATTCCCGAACCCATGTCAGGATATCCATTACAGACTCATGAGGGTTTTTAACACAGTGACGTCTGAGGGATCGGAGATCACACGTGTTCAGAAGTGGTTTTCAGCCTCGCCCTTTACGCACCGAGATTTGACCGGATTCCTTCAATCTTTTAATTATATTGTGCACTGTAGAAGGTGAAATACCCCAAATCCTACCGATCAGTCTTTGGGGAATGTGTTGGATTATTCGCTGACACATCTGGACTCGGCCTTTTTTGGAGGCTCCTCATATACTATGATTAGATGATTGCCTCACTTGTTTCACATCACCTTCTTATTTCCACTTGTCACATCTCTATTAGTCCTAAATAGCCCCTGTCCCAACTTTTTTGGAATGTGTTGCATGCATCAATCTTCAAAAAACTACGCAGTTGATTACATAAAACCTCAAATACCTTTATACAATTTTTTTTTTGTTTAAATACTCAAACTCAAAGTACAGTCACAAAGCTCTCCTCTTTGTTTTATTAGCATTTTCCATACTGTCCCAACTTTTTCAGAATTGGGGTTGTATAACAAGTAATAAAAATGGCGATATAGTTCATGTTCACCTTTTCACATTTTTGTAGTCACATGATCTCAATATAAATACACCTGTTCCTGCAAGAACCCAGAGTTAGTTAGAGAACATACATGAACACCAATGAAGTGCTATCAAAACAAGTCTGGGGCAAAGTTCTGGAAAATGATCAATTATAAAAAATATCTTAACCTTTGAATGTTCTCCATTAAGTCCAGAGCAGCGAACGAGAAGCAAAGCGTAACTCTCAGTTTGATAAGCTTCTATCTGGCATGTAATAATCAGTAATGAAAGATGGTCTTGGTCAGATGGTTAGAACGTTCGACACGTTCACGCCTCCAGGGTCCGGGGTTCAATTCCCGCCGGGGAGTTTGCATGTTCTCCCCGTGCTGCGGGGGTTTCCTCCGGATACTCTGGTTTCCACCCCCAGTCCAAAGACATGCATGCATGGTAGGCTGATTGGCCTGTCTAAAGTGTCCGTAGGGTATGAATGTGTATGTGATTGTGCCCTGCTATGGACTGGCACCCTGTCCAGGGTGTACCCCGCCTTGTGCCCGATGCTCCCTGGGATTGGCTCCAGGTTCCCCCGCGACCCTGAAGAAGGAGTAAGCAGTAGAAGATGGGATTCCTGTCTCTGCCCGGCATGCGTGGAGTTTGCATGTTCTCCCCGTGCTTCGTGGGTTTCCTCCAGGTTTCCACGGGTTTCCTCCGTGTACTCTGCTTCCCTCCCCCAGTCCAAAAACGTGTTGTAGGCTGGTTTCCAAATTGTCCATAGTGTGTGAATGTGTGTGTGTGTGCGATTGTGCCCTGCGATGGGTTGGCACCTCGTCTAGAGTCTCATGGGGTAGGCTCCAGACTCCCTGTGACCCTGTGAAGGATAAGCAGTACAGAAAATGGATGGAAGGACTTGTTTTAAGACACAACTACTTACCCACTTTGGATTTGAAAGATATTTCATTATTATTATTCATTTTCTTTTTCTTCACTTAAAAAAACAAACCCATAAGTGTGCAAATTTCGGGATCAACAACAGTTGGGTGAGTCCACGGCTAACAGTGCAGGGATTTGTTTGGGATGCACTGTGTGCCTAACGGTGTGGGGTGGAAGAATTTGTTGCGTTTTGGGTTTTTACTCCCACCAAATTTTGAAAGGAAGAAATGGTCATAGAGGCACAGAGTTTCTTCAGTGAGCGTGAGGAAGAGGGAGAGGGACGTTTTGTCTGAAACCAGAGCCGGAGTGTGTTTGTGACGAGGCTAATGCAGGATAGAGAAGGGTTTTTGAGCAAGTGTGGATCGTGGAAGAGTTGGGGGTGTTTGCTGACTGAATGAGGCCTTGGAGTAGACAGGATGGGGCAGGTGGCTGTGTGTGTACTGACTGGTGAGTAAGTTTGCAGCTATGTATTTTAACCCAACGCGAACGTTTCACGTTTCAACTCTTAATTACATGCAGCAAGTCTGAGCGTATAAAAACGAACCATTTTTGGACTACCCTGCACGGCTGATCTGCTTTATACCCGCGTCAATCATCGCATATAGCTTTAACATTAACATAGCAGAAGTTTTATAGTGACTTTTATGAGCACATCCAACAGTTTGTCTAGGATGAAAGACAGACAGTGTCTCATCCCATTTACAGATAAGAGCGTCTGTGTGTGAAATGCGCAAGGGTTTTTCGAGATGAAAGCTCGAGAACTTAGAAGCACGGGGACCAACATGCTGTGTTCAATCGCTCACAGTTTCAACACATCACTTGTTCAGCATCTTTTCACTCAGTGACCTAGATCACGTTTCGGATTCTGTTATAGAAGTCATCTGTGCGCAGGCTGTTTCTGTTCAGCTATTTTGCACAACGCATTGCAGTGCTAACTTATTAAAGGAACATGTTTTATTAACGTCGCTGTACGAACGCGGTGGAATTCTGGTAGTATGTTTCAAGCTCAGCTTCATTGGCAAAGCCTAGGACGGTAAATCTACTAGGACAAATATGGTAGTATAATGTCCTCAAGGCAAAACATATCGCAATAATAATACTGTTATTTTTCTGCCCAGCAATTTGACATAAATTGAAGAAAGAAAAAAAAAACACACAGTATTAACAATGCTTGAATTAGTCAACCTCACAAATTCGGGTCTTAAAATTCAGGTCTTAAAATTCAAGTCTTCACGTCCGGGTCTCACAGGGAGAGCTATGGATTGCCGATACTATTGTGACATGTTACTCTGGGCCGGCCCCCTAGTGGTGGGATTTGTGCTGACAAGCCACAAGACAAGATGAACCTAGCGGACTATGCGCAAATTGAAGTACCGTCTCTAAAGTCACATATTGGTTGAATAGTATGTTTCGAACATCAATAGCATTTGATTTTCAAGTATTGTTATTGCGATATGTTTTTATTCTATTTATGTAATTCAACATGACCTTCAGGACATTTGTCACGATTATACTTCCATAGTCAAATCAATGCACAAAAGATGAAAAGGGCATATGTTCTTCAATAACAACAATTTCTTATGCAGTAAATTGTGCAGTTGGACAGTAAGGGTAAGTACTTTGAAAGTGATAGAAAAAGTAAGTACGTTTAAACAAATGTCTTTTGTAGCGTTGTAGATATTTGCATTCTTAGCAAATAGGGATACTACCAGACATTGCACGCTGAACAAGGAGTGAATCATGAGAGAGGTGTGCGGTTATAGGAAAAGAATCGGTGACAGAATGGGGTGATCTGGTCCCATGAAGTGGCGTTACTGTTACCAACCTGAAGTTGGTTATTTTCCTGTAACAGCATGTACTGAAGTGTTTGTTCCACATCGGTTTGCCAACAATGACGATTTCTTATTACTTTTATACATTTACAGTTCATTTAAAGTGAACTGGGTTTCATCTAGGTTTTGTTACACGTAGGTTAAAGAAGCTAAAACGGAAATGGCGTTGCCAAGAAACGGAAATTTTAATCCTTTTTTTTTTTTTCCTCATCAGACGGACGTGAAAAAAAGCACGTTGACCAATTTCACCACATGATACATTCTAGGCGATGGCCATAAATGCAAAATGAAACAGTGCGTTTTTCACATTAGCTCTGGGATTTAAAATTACAGAGAAGATACGAGTCTTGGCACCCCCCCCCCCCCCCCCCCCACAGAAAATACAAACAAGCTATAACTTAAATATACCCAAGCTGTCGGATTTTCTCCAGTCTTGGCGGCCTCTGTGTGGTTCCAGAGCGGGCTATTCATAGCCGATCATTTATAGAGTTGAAACAAACTTTAATAGTTGCTGGAACAACATAAGCATCCGTTTCGAAGCTCATGGCGTGAACGGGAAAACACTCCTAATTTGGTTAGTTACACACCTACATGGTCATGGAGGCAGCATTGTTTGGACAGCGTACAGCAGTGAGGCTGTGTGTAAGCGCTGGCTTATCCGTCTGATGACACCGCTATTGAGTTTCAAATACGTATCCCCGGCATTCCTTTAACGTTGAATCATTTAGCAGATATTTGAATCCAAATGAATTTACACACCAGGCCGAATCAAAGGCACTGTTTTCGGCCACTGTTACAGAACCGAGCATCGCTGCCAAATTTAAATGTTAAAAAAATCAATAAAAATATCCTGGCATCTACACATGCACAATAAGAACACAACCTTCTTCCACGTCATCTGGGTGGAACCCCGATGAGCTGCAAATGTGAAACAAGTGCGTTCATGCCATGGAACATTCATGAATCAGACTTTTTTTTTTTTTTTTTTTTTTTAAAGATAACAGGAATCCGAGGTAATGGGTTTGTTGTATATGTCTTGTATATTTCTATTTCTATTTATTATCTGACGTCATCTTTTGTGTTTGCAGAGTTACTCAGCTCAACAAAGAAACTGAACATCAACTACCAGGACACAGATGGGTGAGTGTTGGACGTGACCGTATGAAAAGCTTCTGGATTTGTCAGCGTATTGATTTCTCTACTGCACCAAAACCTTCATTTCCTGGAGTGTTTTGCTACAAGTCACGTCTGGTTACCGTTCACACTAGACGTCATTGATGAAATGATGACATGGTGGCAAATCTAATTAGGTGTATGTGAAAGAGCGGTTCATATGGCTTCACACAAGCTTTACCTAGCTGAACTCTGACCTGTGATTTCGAAAGCCGCAGGGGCGTGGGCCAACGAATAAAAAGAAGGCGGGGCTGTTTGTGGAATGAAAAATGGAGGAGTACATTATTATTAAGTAACGGTCACACCCCTGCTTTTTCCCCAGAACTGTTTGTTGCTTGGCGTACATCCGGTGGGGGAAAAACCCCCCCAAAATTCCAATCACAGTGATTTCGACATCGTGACGAGAATCAGCGTCAGAAGTGGCATAAGGTTCAAGCATGCGAACTTCTTGTTCTTGTTTTTTTTATATCTTATAGTCTGCAGGCTATACTTCATCACTTTCATTTTTTAAAACGATTATTAAGTGGATTTTTTCCCCTCTACTTGGACAGTTAATTGATTTGTTTGTGGTTTGACTGTTGCTCAGTAAATCAACAGTGAAATATTTTTCACTCCAGGTTTAGACAGGTTATTATCAACATCTGACACGAACTGGACGGCATGTCTTATAAATCCCAACAATTCTGCAAATTGCAGATAAATATCAGTTCTAATACGTCTTGGTGTTGGTCTTGGTGTTTTTACGTCTCCGCCACTAGGGGCTGTATGCATCATGGGTTCGGATTGTCCGTGCGTCTGTCTCAGGTTCTCGATAGCTTCACTTTACTCCTATGAGCAGAAGAATTGTACCGTCTCGGAGAAAAAACTGCACTAAACTGTACCTTTCTTGTCACTGAAGTAATACCTTTAAGAGTACACCTTACTTTACCATCAGTATTTATCTTTGACACAGGAAATGCATATAGAGTACCTTTTAATATTTACAGTATGTATCCTTGAATCGTTTTTAAAGGTACACTATATGCACATTTCCACGAGAATGATACACACTCAATGTATAAAAGATGCAGGAAAGGGAAAAGGAAAGGTAGAGTTTAGTACCCTTTCCTTCTGTAATTACTGTGAGGGAAACTGATAGATATTGAACATAAGAAACAAACGAGGAACACGTTTCATTACTGTCCTGTGTCCAGAGGAATCATTTAAAGAGTGATTCTCTCCATTATTTGCTAAGTGTAAAATCGAAAGCTGCAGTATAAAGTGTAGTAGTATTATTATTATTATTATTATTATTATTATTATTATTATTATTATTATTATTATTATTATTATTATTATTATTATTATTATTATTATAGAAGCAGCGCACGCTGGCTTAGTGGTTAGCACGTTCGCCTCACACCTCCAGGGTCGGTGTTTGATTCCCACCGTGGCCCTGTGTGTGCGGAGTTTGCATGTTCTCCCCGTGCTGCGGGGGTTTCCTCCGGGTACTCCGGTTTCCTCCCCCAGTCCAAAGACATGCATGGTAGGCTGATTGGCGTGTCCAAATTGTCTGTAGTGTGTGAATGTGTATGTGATTGTGCCCTGCGATGGACTGGCACCCTGTCTAGGGTGTTCCCCGCCTTGTGCCCGATGCTCCCTGGCAGAGGCTCCAGGTTCCCCGTGACCCTGAAAAGGAGTAAGCGGTAGAAGATGGATGGATGGATTATAGAAGAGTACAGGTTCCCTTTCCCTGCGCTCACAGGCTGCTCTAGAACCAGAGTTAGGAACGTGTGAAGAACAGGAATATGTACCGGGTCCCGTTCCTCAGGCAAGACGGAGGCAGAGGAGATTAGGGAGCAGGAGTGGTGTTAATTCGAGCGCTAATTTGCGATTTCATGAGCAGAGCTGAGGAGCAGCTTCCTCGGGGAGCAGGAGTCGAGGAGAGAGGGAAAACATTTTATTATTCATCAGTGCCACTAGCACTGTGCAGCTCTTTTTCCTCTTCCCTTCTTCACTTTCTGTGCAGCGCTTGCTCGTCTTCTTCGTTTTTCCTTGTTCAATTATTGAATCCGTTAATAAACTGGGTCTGTGTGCCTCTCTGTTTTTGTGGATCTTTCTGGAAAATGAAAAAAGAAAAGGAAAAAAAAAAGGTAGAAAGTATGGTACCTGAGGTAATGCTGTTCACTGTCTCGGAGATTACAGTCTGCATTCTTCGGATGTGTGTCAGGCGTTAATCACATTTGCTTAGAGACTTAGTCTCTCTCTCTCTCTCTCTCTCTCTCTCTCTCTCTCTCTCTCTCTCTCTCTCACACACACACACACACACACACACACACACACACACACACACACACACACACACACACACTCATAAGCTTTTTTCCTCTGGAATTGAGTATGAGCTCTATTATTCCGAGGAGCTCCAATATCTGTGTGTGTGTGTGTGTGTGGGGGGGGGGGGGGGGGGGGGTGTTATATCGTCTTGTTGACCAGATGTCCCCACAAAGATAGGACTAACTGACAGTTTGTGCGTTGTACAGTCCATACAGGAAGCTTCACAGAGGGTTTTTTTTTGTGATTGTTGCGGCCAGAAATGCTTGATTAAAAAAAAAAGTTTCCAAAATTTGTGATGCAACTTGCAGAGTTTTTTTGTGGGTTTTTTTTTCTGGAATACTACTCCAAATATTACGGAGTTTGCTTGATTTTGTGTTAATTTCTGCCATCGCAAAATCACAAAATCCTGGGGACTGATTGTGGGAACATTTGGCTAGTCTCCATGTGCAAAAAAATGTTGTCAGTTGAAGGTTCTGTGGGTGTGAGTGTGGGTGTGGGTGGGTGTGTGTGTATGGGTGTGTGTGTGTGTGTGTGTGGGTGGGGGTGTAGGTTTGTGTGTGGGTGTGGGTGGGCGTGTAGGTTTGTGTGTGGGTGTGTGTGTGGGTGTATGTGTGTGTGTGTGTGTGTGTGTGTGGGTGTGTTTAGGGGTGTAGGTTTCTGTGTGTGTGTGGGTGTCGGTGGGGGTGTAGGTTTGTGCGTGTGTGTGTGTGTGGGTGGGTGTGTTTAGGGGTGTAGGTTTCTGTGTGTGTGTGGGTGTCGGTGGGGGTGTAGGTTTGTGCGTGTGTGTGTGTGTGGGTGGGGGTGTAGGTTTGTGTGTGGGTGTGTGTGGGTGGGGGTGTAGGTTTGTGTGTGTGTGTGTGTGTGTGTGTGTGTGTGTGTGTGTGTGTGTGTGTGTACAGTTTTCAGCCCTTAATAAGGACCAACATAGACCAAAAGTACTCACAATGATAGGACAGTGTCATGTTTCCTCACAATCACCCGGTCCTCACAAAATGCTCTCTTTCTTTCTTTTCTTTGGTTTTTTATTTTTTTATTACAGCATTTATCATTTAGATGTTCTGCTTGGTGTGCGTGTACATGCTGGATCACTTTATCAAAGATGTGTTACAGGAGAAGGGTGTCAAATAGGGGCTACAACAAAACATTTTTTGTTTGATGGCTTGTGTGTGTGTGTGTGTGTGTGTGTGTGTGTGTGTGTCACCCTGGTCTAAAAGTCTTGTTGAAGTCTTGAATATAGAGAAATACTGTCTACAGTAATACAGTAGTATTCCAACACACACACACTTATGTATACACATACAAGAAACTAGAATAACGCTCGTAAGATTAATGTGTGTGTAATACGAGATTATTCAGCCAAAAACAAAGCGAACTGTGTAAAGATTTGCTCTCCACTCCTGACTCACACACAGTCCGAGGAGCCGTTTTTCTCCCAGGCAAACGGAGGGTTTTACTCTTTTACTTCGCCTGATGTTTTCGAAATTCCTGAACATTGCAGAGAGTTGCGTCGGCTTAACGCGCATCTAAAACCACTACAAAGCCTTCGCTTGGAAACATGTCCTGTCATTCCCAATCTCTGAGTCCTTTCATCACTCATGGCTGTTTTTTATTGTACCACACAGTGAAAGTCACAAGTGTTGAGATTATAAAAGCACTGTTGACAATGTTGAAATCGTCAGTAGAGCACTCACAGGAAATGAGGTCATTCAGGCTCATGTTAAAACGTGTTTATTATTGTCTTTGCTAAAAGCTGGAAATGACCACGGACACCGATACAGTATACAGTACGCCACTCCATCAGTCTTAAGCACAAGCTTATGGTTTGAGGGTTGTAGAACCCTTTAGTGTGCCAGATTGGACCATTTTCTACGCGTTTATACCACAGCACCGTCGAATTCTCGATTCCCATCGGTCAGAAGGTGATGGTTTCTATAGTAACAATAGTAAGATTGTAATAGTAAGACTCCGCAACATTGACTGTAACTATAAATGGATGAAAAGTATGATGTGGTGTTCTTTATTAATTATTATTTATTTTTTTTATTTTAAAAAAGAATTGTAACCATTGACCATCTGACATTGGCGATTCCTGTGAGATAAAATGAATAAAAATCCCCGGTTGTGCGGTTATTGTGATTGTATGGTTGAGGTCGTAAGTTTACGTACGCCTGGCAGAATCAGCAGGATGTTAATAATGTAAACCAAACAAACAAACAAAAACAAAACAACAGGGATCCTGCACAATCTTTACTTTTCCAGCATCTTCTGCATATTTGAGCCCTTCCCAACAGCGGCTATATGATGCTGAGATCCATCTTTTCACACTGAGGACGACTGAGGGACTCGTACACGACTATTACAAAAGGTGCAAACGTACGCTGATGCTCAAGAAGGCAACACGACGCATTAAGAGCCGGGGGGAGGGGGGCGGGGCAGGATAATCAGTGTAAATTTGTTATTATTAAAATGATTAATTTTCATTTAGTACCAGCCTTCAGAAGCTACATGAGATATTTACATGTATCCCAGAAGACAAAATAATAACAATTTACACCGATCATCCTGTTCGAAAGTTTACTCTTAATGTATCGTGTTGCCTTCTTGAGTATCAGTGAATGTTTGCACCTTGTGTAATAGTCGTGTATAGACGAGTCCCTCAGTCGTCCTCGGTGTGAAAAGATGGACATCATATAGAGACCGTTGGAAAGGGGTCAAATATGCAGAAGATATGCTGGAAAAGCAAAGAATATGCAGGACTTGGATGATTTTCCTGAAGAACAGTGGGCGGTTTAACTGCTCAGGTCAAACAAGGGACTCGTGAAGAACTCTCACAGAACATAAACACATCATGTCGTGGATCATCCAGGTAACGACACACGGGATTAATAATCAAACGTGTGGAAACTTTTGAACTGATTCATTTAGTGTAAATTCAGTTATTATTGTGTCTTGTGGGCTATATGTAAACATCTGCTATGTGAAATAGCGAATTCAGGGCAGGACTGAATATAAAATACACAATGCAATTTTTATGATCCCTCTTTTTTAATTATTAACATTGTGCAGATGTAAACTTATGACCTTAATTATAAAATAATCAACTTTATGGTGGTCACTGTAACCCTGCTGTTGATTTATTTTCCTATAACAGCAAATTCCCACGTGTTTTATTCCTTACATAAACATGTAGTGCCCCAATTTCAAGTTCTGCATTTCTGCACATATTTAATGCGGAAACCACATCAAGCTAAGCATTCTCAGAAGAAGAAGTCCTTTCTGTTACGAGTCGAGAGAGCAAACGCATCTTTTTAAAATCACCAAGTAGCATTTTTATCACATCCGCACAGCTGGGTTTCGTTGGGATTACTTCTGTTTCACAAGAGATTCCGTCTCCTAGAGCGTGAAGAAATTTGAACGTGGCTTCACAGAGGAAAAATCAGCTTAATCTGGGGATTATTATCCAGCTATTAGTTTTAATGACATGTGTCGCCAGTTATAAAACATCGTGGGTGGAGGACATAAAGTTTTATTAAAGTTTTATTGTTCGAAAGCTTTAAGGCGCTTAAAAATTGGGAATCTATCCTCTGTGTGTGTGTGTGTGTGTGTTTTTTTTTTTTTTTTAACCCAAGATCAAGCAGTCTCTTGTTCATGAGACTTCAGCAGTGTCAGTGCAAAGAGCACTGAAACGGTATTTTCTTCTCTCCATCATTCAGGTTTTCAGCTCTTCACCATGCGGCTCTCACAGGCACCACCGACCTGCTGTCTCTGCTTCTGGACGCCCAGGCTACAGTGGACATCAAGGACCGCAACGGTGATAGACATCTCCATAACAACATATTCATTTAGTTATTCGAGCAGGACTAATGGCGGGTTTTCATTAAAAAAAAATATATATATATATATAAAGAGCCAAATTTTATACATAAGCCTGTACCAAGTCTTTTGGTAACACGTGCGGTTATTGGAGGCAGAACGCAAGTGTGTAAACACATTTAGTGCAATCCAGGAATCTTTCAAAGTCCATAGCAAGGGATAGAACACGGACATGAAGCGTTACGTAAGGTTGATCAGTATTACAATAAATGAAAACATGTGCAAGGTCATAAACAGAAAACACGGAAGCAGAGACTTGGATTTACCAGACAAAAAAAAAAAAAAAAACACGAAAAGACTTTGCAGCGCAGAGCAGAAACAACAGGGTAGAACTAACCGGGCTAATCAAGGTGAGACACAGAACAGGTGAACACACAAGGGTAGTTATGCAATGACTTAGAAGCAAGAGCACATGGAAATGTAAACGAACGCACATGACATGACCCCAGAATATAACTAAATGAAATCAGAGCTCGTCAGGAATGCTGAAAGGAAGAATGGAAATACATATTCGGTCTAGTTTGTTTACGTTTTTAAAAGGGAGTATGAAGGTAATAGTGGGATGGAGTTAAAACGTAATCAGGATAACTGATCTGAAGATCTCGGAGTGGGTATAATTAGGGTTAAATAAGACATGTCGTATAGCGTGCCTAAATCCTGCCTGTAAAGATCCGCATAACTAAACAACAGAAGCTCGTCCAAAGTCACTGTTAGGATCAGATTGTATCAGATATCAGTATCAGATCGGTCTCATGTATAGGTCGATACTCAGGACTCTAGTATCGGCATCGTGTTAAAATTGGGATTGGTTTTTCATCCAAAGTCATAACGTGCTGCGGTCCTATTGTAGGAATGCGACCGCTCCACTACGCTGCCTGGCAGGGAAAGGCAGACTCGGTACTGATGCTGCTGAGAGCTGGAGCTTCGGTTAACGGAGCATCACAGGACGGACAAATCCCTCTGCACCTGGCTGCTCAGTACGGACACTACGATGTGGTGAGTATTGTACTTCAGGTGTCTGTGGTGGAAACAGTGTAGAAGGGCCGTCTCTGCTTCAGTAAAGGTGCACACTGAGTAGAGCTGGACTATAAGCATAGTATAATAAGCGGATTATTTCATATAATGGTTCTGGTATAGGGTGCACGGTGGCTTAGTGGTTAGCAGGTTTGCCTCGCATCTCCGAGGTTGGGGGTTTGAATCCTGCCTC